>NC_057713.1:71168622-71204130 GCF_004010195.1 Chiloscyllium plagiosum
AGGGCCCGGAAAACACGATCAGAGACATCACGTACCCTTGCACCTGGGAGGCAACATACCAAACGTGAGTCTCTCTCGCCCCCACAGAACCACCTATCTGTGCCCCGAACTATCGAGTCCCCAATAACTATTGCTCTGCTCTTCCCCACCCTTCCCTTCTGAGCAACGGGGACAGACTCCGTGCCAGAGGCCTGAACCCCATTGCTTACCCCTGGTAAGTCTTCCCCCCCACAAGTCTCCAAAACGGTATACTTGTTCTTGAGGGGAATGGCCGCAGGGGGTCCCTGCACTGGCTGCTTCCTCCCAGTCCCCCTCACTGTCACCCATCTGTCTGCAATCTTTGGAGTTACTACTTCCCTAAAGCTCCGATCTATGACCCCCTCTGCCTCCCGAATGATCCTAAGTTCATCCAACTCCAGCTCCAGTTCCCTAACACGGTCTTGGAGGAGCTGGAGATGTGTGCACTTCTTGCAAGTGTAATCAGCAGGGACGACCATGGCATCCCTCACCTCAAACATGTTGCAAGGGAGTCGGGAGGAGGTGTAGTCTAGGTAGCTGTGGGAATCAGTGGATTTGAAGTTGATGTCCGTATTGAGTTGGTTGTTGGAAATAGAGATGTATTTAAATGTAGCACAGCATGTGACAAAACAGGAAGTGGACAAGAAATTAAAAATTCACAATTTTGCCATCGGAGATAGACTGTGTGTTACTTCCAGTGATCGGTGAATCTTTAAAAACAAGGTTTAATGAACTTTATCAAATTGAAAGGAGATTGAGAGAGATGAAATATTTGATAAGAACACCAGATAGAAAGCAATCACACAGAGTGCGTCATATGAATATGCTCAAAAGATATTTTAATAGGAAAGCAAAAGGAGAATGTGTTACTAGTTACAACGTACAGTGAATAACCAAAATCAGAGGATTCTGAATTGGACATTTCTAAAATTAAAATGGACAGTGAGCAAGTTCTCAAGAATTGGGATAAATTATTGCATTACCTTTTAGAGGAAGATCGAAATGACCTGAAATAGTTATTACATTGCTTGGGGAGATATGTGGGAATAAGCTTGGATGTACTAATCTAATTGCACATGTTGTAGATATAGAAAATGCTGTTCCAATTAAGCAACATCCATATAGACTTAATCCTCTAAAAGTGGTATCATTTCAAATAGAAATTGAACACATGCTCAAGGAAAACATAATCGAAGTAAGTTGTAGCAACTGGAGCTTAACCATATTAAGGGTGCCAAAACCAGATGGTACTCGATGATTATGCATGGATCATCATTAAGTCAATGCAGTTACAAAGGAGGAGAAAGTGAGGACTGCAGATGCTGGAGATCAGAGCTGAAAATGTGTTGCTGGAAAAGCACAGCAGGTCAGGCAGCATCCAAGGAACAGGAGAATCGACATTTCGGGCATAAGCCCTTCGTCAGTTACAAAGTCTGATTCGTATCCTAGTCCATTCCTAATTCATTTGGAACACTGACTGAGAAGGTGGGGCAAGTAGCTTAAATTTCTAAGTTGGACTTACTCAGAGGATATTGGCAGGTATCTTTATCCAAAAGTGCAAAGACAATTTTGTAATTCCAAATAGACTTTACCAACTTAAAGTCATGCCATTTAGTATGAAAAATACACCAACCACATTTCAAAGACTAACAAAGACTGTCATTTCTGGATTATCCGACTGCATGGTGTACATTGATAACCTGGTGATTTTTAGTCACACCTAGAAGGAACAGTTGCAGAATCTATTGGAATTGTTCCATTGACTTCAAAAGACGGGCTTGGTGGGTTTGCAAAAGCCCAAGTCACATTCCTGCATCTTGTAATTGGACATGCACAGATGGCCCATGCGATGTGAAAACAAAGGTCATTGGGGAGTTTCCCATACCATTGATGAAAAGGGCAGTACTATGATTCCTGGGATTAAGGGGGTTTTATCAGAAATTTGTACCGAATTTTAACAGTGTGGTTGCTCCACTTACGAAAAAGTGCAGAAAATGTCAGTGGACAGTGGACTGCTAGACAGCATTTGACAGCCTGAAAGCTGTGTTAATGACTGCCCCAGTGTTAGCCACACAAAGCAGCTATCGATGGGAGTGTTGGTGCTATAGATTAGATTCCCTACAATGTGGAAACAGGCCCTTCGGCCCAACTAGTCCACACCGACCCTCCAAAGAGTAACCCATCCAGACCCATTTCCCTCAGACTAATGCACCTAACACTATGGGCAATTTCTACATTTTTGCATTGCTCATCATAGAATGTGCAAACTCCACATTAGTTGTATATAGATAGTTGTATGTACTGGTTTTGGAGAAATTTAAGGACAAAAATTCCAGACTGTTTAGATGTAAGTTATTATTGTAGCCATTCAATTTGAAAGTTATATACGTGGCAGGATGAAAAAATATAATTGCCGATGCGTTGTCATGACTTTGATGAAGCAGGATGGAAATGTTCAGTGGCAGGAGTAAACAGACTGAAGTAGGTTGTAGTAGTGAATGTTTGCATGTACTAGCAGAACAATTCTAAGGGGTTTAATAATGAAGCTATCTTTGTGGTTTCATCTGTTTTTTAACGGGGAGAGGTTATTTTATCCTTTTTTTTTAGATTACTTACTGTGTGGAAACAGGCCCTTTGGCCCAACAAGTCCACACCGACCTGCCGAAGCACAACCCACCCAGACCCATTTCCCCTACATTTTACCCCTTCACCTAACACTACGGGCAATTTAGCATGGCCAATTCACCTAACCTGCACATTTTTGGACTGTGGGAGGAAACCAGAGCACCCGGAGGAAACCCACGCAGACACTGGGAGAATGTGCAAACTCCACACAGTCAGTCACCTGAGGCCGGAATTGAATCCGGGTCTCTGGCGCTGTGAGGCAGCAGTGCTAACCACTGTACCGCCATGCAGAGGTTGAAAAGAGGTTGTAAGTGAGAGGCACCCAGCTATCTTAAAAAAGTTAACAACTTGTAAGGCCTTAGTTTTTTTTAAAAGTTAGAAGATTGGCAGTATGCTGGGTGTGGCCAGCTCTTCCAGACCAGTCTAATTTTTTTAGTTTTTAGATTTAGTTTTAAGCAGAAGTCTTTGGCATTTCAAAGAAGATGTAAACTTCAATGAAAGTCTCCTACCTGCTAACTCCTGAATCTTCTATTTTGTTTATCCTTCTGAATTGGAGAACTACATGTGAGAATCTGTGTCTGAATTTGCCTTTTTGCCGACGGGTGTTTGTTGGATGTTATTGTACTGGCAATACTATATTATAGGTACTGTATCTAACATTCAGTTAAGTTTTCCAATAGAGTTAAATTATTTCTAAATTGCTCTTTCTTTTGTTTGTATTTTAACTGTAGTATTTCAATAAATTGTGCTTTGCTTAACAATTGAGTAGTTTGACCAGTTGAATTGCATCTGAAGTATGGCACATTACATCTACCTTTAAAATAAGAAAAAAATAGGGCCGAGGCTACCTCCTTAAAATATTCTGAAGGTGTCTGGTCTGGTCCATAACAGTTTCTGAGGACATCCAAAATTGAGGAAGATACTCGATACATTTTTGCAGTTAACATAGTCAAAGGTTTTTGTGAGGTTGCAATAAGCTGTGTACAACAGTTTGATTTGATTAGATTAGATTAGATTACATTACATTACAGTGTGGAAACAGGCCCTTCGGCCCAACAAGTCCACACCGACCCGCCGAAGCGAAACCCACCCATACCCCTACATTTACCCCTTACCTAACACTACGGGCAATTTAGCATGGCCAATTCACCTGACCCTGCACATCTTTTGGACTGGGAGGAAACCGGAGCACCCGGAGGAAACCCACGCAGACACGGGGAGAACGTGCAAACTCCACACAGTCAGTCGCCTGAGGCGGGAATTGAACCCGGGTCTCAGGCGCTGTGAGGCAGCAGTGCTAACCACTGTGCCACCGTGCCGCCCATTTGCTGCACTGTGAAAATAATGTCTGTAGTCCCAATGGGCAAACCTGAACCACAACTCTGGAAGAAGGTCCTCTGCCACTGGGAGGAAATGGTGAGGATGATCTTTGCACTGATCTTTTCTGTAACAGTTAGTGGAGATCCCTCTGCAGCTAGCACAATTGGTCTTGTCTCCCTTCTTGAATAAATCCAATGTCACAGCCTCCCTGATATCCTGCTCATGTGTGTGCTAACAATGCGAGGGACACGGCTGTGTCAGGGGTGTATCTCCAACATTGTTCAGAATTTAAGAAGGAATTGTCTCTTCTTCAGTGTCTTTGTTATTCTTGTGTTGTAAAATTATCTTTTTCAACTTTACTAAAAGGCATTCAGCTTAATGAATTCTTTTCACTTTCCTAAATTGAATAGCAAGCCCACCCTGTGGTCATTAATTGTCTGTCCCAGGGAAAATTATAATTAGTAATTGCATCCCCAACAGTGTGACTCATATTTCAGCTTGATGGTGGAGGCTCAGCAGTTTGGAGCAAAAATCCTGCCCCTTGTCTCTATATCTGTAATTCTGCATTCATAAGGGATATAAAATTGAGGGTTTTGGATCTGTGGTTTCCCTGACCTGCGCTTTCTTTTAGAATTGTTGCTCTCTGAAAACCAGAATAATCTCATACAAGTAAACAACTGAATGTTTGATTGAGGTTACAGCTTTTTACAGACTAAGTTTTTGACAGTCAGAACCATTTACCGAGGATTTGGTGATGCAATTAGCTAAATGTCTCTTTTGTTGATAACAGTAAATATGAGGTTTATTGTATGAGTCATTTATTTGCCTTATCAAGCAACACAATTCAATTTCACAAACTTCTTCAATAATTTGACAAGAGATTTTCAAAGAGTAAGCAGTCTTTTCTTTTCCCTGTGTAACTAGTTTTGGTTTCCAACAGAATATAAATTAATATAGTTACTGAAAGGAACATCAGATTCAAATGAAAACTCCAAATCAGTATTACTTTTCAAACCGCAGCTCTAGTTTCTCACTTATATAAATTTCCTGAATTTAACAACATGCCCAACTAAGTTCTAACAAGAGTTGCAAGATTGCTAGTCTCTGAAGAGCATAGAACTATTGAGTCACTGTGTCATTGATGACCAAATTCCATCAGTATAAAACAAAGCTAATTCTAATAATGGTAGAATGCTTTAAAGTACAATCAATGCTTACGGCTAAGTAATATGTATATGATCTGCAAGTCGATGTGAAAATGAGCTCACTAAAAGTTTAATTTCATCAGGTCATTTTGAAAATGTTCAGATACACAAGAAATAAAGTATACCTCCTGTTTTACTTGGCTGTATGGCATCAGAGACATTTTGCTGGTTTGAATCTGCTGCAAATTTACTTCTCAAGGAACCTGAGTATGCATGATTGGTGGTAACAGGAAATTAACCCATGTAGTGAATAGGAAGGGCAGGGGATAAAATTACTGATAAAAGAAAAGGCAATTACATTCCAATAAAAGAAATTTGAGCTCAAGCCACACTCTTTTTATATACTAGTTGAATTCATTTCAAATGCTGCTTGTGCGGATAATGCTATGAGACAGCAGTGTGCTGTGCCAGTTTTCATCCTTGGTCTGTGGTGATTTAAAGGTCAGGAGACAAAGTTGAAATTTGTGCATAACTGAATAAGAAGAAAAACAAACAGGAGTGCACAGTTTATAGTCTCATTGTCCCAGTTAGTCTTTGTATGTTCATATATAACCTGTGCAAAGTTGATTCTGATGACATCCTTTGCATCCTTCATCCTTACATGAGAATTTGCTGTTATATGATTTTCCATATCTGTACAGGGGTTACCATTATTTTAATTTGTTGCATTGTTTATTGAGAGTGTTGATGACTTATCTGCAACTTAAAGAAATAAGAAACTTAAACAGTGTGAACACATGTGGAGGCAATGGCATTAGTGGTATTATCACTTAACTAATAATCTAGAAACCCTGATTAATGTTCTAGGGACTTGGGTTCTAATCTCACCATAGCAGATGGTGGAATTTGAATTCAATTTTTTTTTAAATCGAGAGTTAAGGGTTGACTGATGATCATAAAACCATTGTTAATTGTCGGGAAAAACCCATCTGGTTCACTAGTGCCCTTTAGGGAAGGAAATCTGCCATCCTTACCTGGTCTGGCCTACATGTGACTCCAAAGCCACAGTAATGTGGTTGACTCACAACTGCCCTCTGAAATGGCCTAGCAAGCCATTCAGTTGTATCAATTGCTGGAGAGTCACAACAAAGAAATGAAACCGGATGGACCACCTCGCATCAAACTTGAAAAGACAACAGCAAAATCACAAACAACCCTGTCAACCATGCAAATTCCTCCTTACCAACATCTGGGGGCTAGTGTCGAAATTGGGAGAACTGTCTCACAGATTAGTTAACCACCAGCCTGACATAGTCATTCCTATGAAATCATACCTTATAGTTAATACCCCAGACACCACCATTACCATCCCTGGATATGTCCTGTCCCATTGACAGAACAGGCCCAGCAAAGATGGCAGCACAGAGGTATACAGTCGGGAGGGAGTTGTCCAGGGAGTCGTTGACATTGATGCCAGACCCCATGAAGTCTCATGGCTTCAGGTTAAACATGGGCAAGGAAACCTCTTACTGGTTACCACGTACCGTCCTCCTTCACCTGATGAATCTGTATTCTTTTATGTTGAATAACATTGAAAAGCACTGAGGGTGGCAAAGATGCAAAATGTACTCTGGGTGGGGGATTTCAATGTCCACTACTAAGAGTGGCTTGGCAGCAGCATTACTGATCAAGCTGGTCGGGTCCTAAAGGATATACCGGCTAGGCTGGTGGTGAAGGAACCAACAAGAGAGAAAAAACATACCTGACCTCATCTTTACTAATCTGCCAGCTGCACAAGCATCTGTCTATGACTGTATAGGTAAAAGTGACCACTGCATTGTCCTTGTAGAGATGAAGTCCTGCCTCACATTGAGAATAACCTTCATCGTGCTGTGTGGCACTATCACCGTGCTAAATGGGACAGACTTCAAAACGATCCAGCAGCTCAAGACTGGGCATCCTTGAGGTGCTGTGGGCCATCAACAGCAGCAGAACCATATTTCAGCACAACCTGCAACCTCATGGCCTGGCATATCCCCCAGTCAACCATTACTATCAAGCCTGGGGATCAATCCTGGTTCAATGGAAAGTGTGGGAGGGCATTTCCGGAGCAGCATCAGGCATACCTAAAAATGAGGTGTCAACCCGGTGAAGCTACTAAACTACTTGTGTGCCAAATGGCATAAACAGCAAGTGATTGACAGAGCTAAGCGATCCCACAACCAACGGATCAGATCTAAGCTCTGCAGTCCTTCCACATCCAGTCATGAATGGTATTGGATAATTAAACAACTCACTGGAAGAGGAGGCTCCACAAATATCCCAATGATGGAGTAGCTCAGCACGTCAGTGCAAAAGATAAGGCTGATGTATTCATAACAATCTTCAGGCAGCAGTGCTGAGTTGATGATCCATCTCTGGCTCCAACATTGCTCCCCTGCTTCACATTTACCAGTCTCCAGGCAATTTGATTCACTCCATGTGATATTGAGAAATGGCTGAAGGCACCAGATACTGCAAAGGCAATGGGCCACAATAACATTCCAGCAATAATACTGAAGACATGTGCTCCAGAACTTGCCGTTCCCCTAGCCAAGCTCTTCCAGTACAGTTACAACACTGATGCTTGCCTGACAATGTGGAAAGTTGCCCAGGTATGTCCTGTACGTAAAAAGCAGGACAAATCCAACCTGGCCAATTACTGCCCAATCAGTCTATTCTCCATCATCAGTAAAGTGATGGAAGGAGTCATCAACAGTGTTATCAAGCAGCACCTGCTCAGCAATAACCTGCTCAGTGATGCCCCAGTTTGTGTTTCGCCAGGGCCACTCAGCTCCTGATCTCATTACAGCCTTGGTTCAAACATGGGCAAAAGGGCTGAATTCCAGAGGTGAGGTGACAGTGACAGCCCTTGACATCAAGGACTCACTTGACCTAGTATGGCATCAAGAAGCCCTGGCAAAACTGGAATCAATGGGGACAAATACTCTGCTGGTTAGAGTCATACCTGGCACAAAGGAAGATGGTTGTGGTTGTGGAGGGTCAGTTATCTCAGCTCCAGGACATTTCTTGCAGGAGTCCCTCGGCATAGTGTCCTACGCCCAACAATCTTCAGCTGCTCTATCAATGGCCTTCCTTCTGTCATAAGGTCAGACGTGGGGATGTTCAACGATGACTGCACAGTGTTCAACACTATTCGTGACTTCTCAGATACTGAAGCAGTCCGTGCTCAAATGCACAAGATCTGAACAATGGCAAGTAACATTTGTGCCACACAAATGCCAGACAATGAACATCATCAATAAGAGACACTCTAATCACTGCCCCTTGTCATTCAACAGTATTACCATCACTGAATCCCCCACTGTCAACTTCCTTAACACAGTAGCTACAAGAGCTGATCAGAGTCTAAGGATACTGCGGTGAGTAACTCACCTCCTGACACCCCAAAGTCTTCCACCATCTACAATGCACAAGTCAGAAGTGTGATTGAATACTCTCCACTGGCCTGAATGTGTGCAACTCCACCAACACTCAGAAAGCTTGACACCATCCAGAACAAAGCAACCTGCTTGATTGGCACTACATCTACAAACATTCAATCCCTCCACCACCGGTGGTCAGTAGCAACAGTATGATCTAGCTACAAGATACATTGCAAACATTCACCAAAGATCCTTAGACAGTACCTTCCAAACCCATGACCATTTCCTTCTAGAAGGACAAGGGCAGCAGGTACTTGGGAACACCACCTACAAGTTCCCCTCCAAGTCGCTTACACCTTGACTTGGAAATATACCGTTGTTTCTTCACAGTTATTGGGTCAAAATCCTGGAATTCCCTCCCTACCGGTGTTGTGGGTCAGCCAACAGCAATTGGACTGCAGCGATTCAAGAAGGCAGCTTACTACCAACTTCTCAAGGGCAACTCGGGATAGGCTACCAATGCTTCCTTAAGAACGGCTTATGCCCGAAACGTCAATTCTCCTGTTCCCTGGATGCTGCCTGACCTGCTGCACTGTTCCAGCAACACATTTTCAGCTCTGATCTCCAGCATCTGCAAACCTCACTTTCTCTACCAATGCTGCCAGTCGGCAATGCACAAGTCCCACAAATGAATTTTAAAAAAACCTGCCAGTGGGGCAAGAGAAGCTCTCCTGAATTATTATACGTTTTGGATGCTTATTACTGGGCACTGATTACTGTGTCACCAGTTACATGCTGTCTTTATACTATATCAGATGTAAACTGGAAGAAATATTCTGTTCCTCAGTATGTTTAGTACCCAGCATCAGAAAATAAAGAAAACCCAGGACAATTAGGTGGGAGATAGGTTCTATATTAAGGTTCAGGACTACATTAAATGGATAAGTTGCTGTCTATTTGACACTGAATCCCTGCAATATATTTACAAACATAGAAAACAAGTACAATTTGAACTATTGTTGTAGTTATACTGTGTTTAAAATAAGGCACATTTAAATTTTACAGTGATGAAAATCAGTACTAGATGTGTAGTGTTCAAAAGGACAGTGTTCAGTGGTTTGAATGTCATTTCACAATTTGCTTTTAATTAGAAGTAATTTACAGAAACATGCCCACGAGCTAATCTTTACGGGATAATTAACTTCCATTTTCTTTACTTTTAATTAAAAAGTAGAAAAGATTTAGCTGATCCATAAAGGATCAGTCAGTTGCAAGCTCCATCAGACTTTGCTCCTTTTTTGTTATTTGTCGTGCTAGATGTTATCTACCATTTAGTCTATTCTGAATATGAGGCCTGAACGCTTGAAAACTGTACTACAGAATCAGACTTCCAGGCAACTGAAGGAAACAATAGGTTATTCAGTGCTGTGTGCAAGAGTTATGAAAATGTTTAATAAAATAATTGATCTCTGTAATTGAATAGTGGTCAATTAAAGAAAAACAACATTGTTCTTTTGTTCATGTAGGTTTCTTCCATTGTACATTTACATTATACAAGTTATTTTATTCTTTATTATTTGTCATTTTGAGGTCTCCTGATGTGATAATTTTCATCAATAATGATTTTTTAAGTGATGGTGGGTGTGTGTGAAGAGTCGACCAAATTATCAGACACCTCCATATCATAGAAGCAAATGATTGAACACTTCTTGGCCCATATCATAGTATTTTATGCTTTAGAATATTCAGTTGGAGTCTGGCTGAAGGTGGGTATTTGTGTCAAGTTAAAAATCACACAACACCAGGTTATGATCCTATTTGTGTAAAAGTATCTCAGGAATAATATCCTGAAATCCTACTTCACGGACACAGTGGATACTGTACATTGCAACAAAGCATAATGATGTCACCTCTAAAAAGAAATTTTCCACAAAATGTCATCTTCCATTAAATTGTTTATTAAGTATAAAACATTGTGAATAAGGCTGACAAAATCATGAATCAATGTGAAGATGTGTTAGCTTTTCTCTTACGGTGATGAGGTTATCCACTTGGGTTGCAAAAACAAGAAAGCAGATTATTATCTAAATGGTGGCAGTTTAGGAAAAGGGGGGGAAGGGTGTAACGAAACCTGTATCACGATGGAAGTTGGCATGAAGATACAACTTCATACCAAGGGGTGAGGAAAGCTAATGACATGCTGGCCTTCATAGTGAGAGGTTTTGAGTATCAGAGTAAGGATGTCTTGCTGCACTTATACAGGGCCTTGGTGAGACCACACCTTGAGTATTGTGTGCAGTTTTGGTCTCCTATCTGCTATTGAGGGAGACCACTAAAGGGTCACCAGACTGATTCCTGGTATGGCAGGATGGACATATGAGGAAAGACTAGATTGACTGGGCTTGTACGCAGAATAAGGGGGGTTCTCATGGAAACATATAAAATCCTAATGACAGACTAGACACTGGAAGAGTGGTCCAGTATTGGGGAAGTCCAGAACTAGGGGTCACAGTCTAAGAATAAGGGGTAAGTCATTCAGGACTGAAATGAGGAAGAATTTCTTTACACAACAGTTGTGAACTTGCGGATCACTCTCCCACAGGAAGCTGTTGGGGTCTTGACGTTCATTAGATATATTCAAGAGGGAGCTGGACATGACCCTTGAGCTAAAGAGATCTAGGGTATGGTGAGAAAGTGGGAACAGGATTCTGAAATTTCATATTCAGCCATGATCATTTTGAATGGTGGTGCAGGCTCAAATGCCAAAATGGTGTGCTCCTGCACATTTTTTCTATGTTTCTATGTCACAAAATTCTTATTCAACCAAAAGGGGAGTGAGAAAGTGGAACGCAAATAATGCTGCTGAAGCTTAATCAATTGAAAATTTCACAACTGTGATTAATTGATTTTTGTTACCCAATGGTATTAGAGTTATGAACCAAGGCAGGTAAATGGATTTAAGATAAACAGAAACCAAGACCTGATTGAATAGTTGAATGGGCGTCAGAGGCTGAAAGGTCTCTTTTCCAGTTCCTATATTCCTAAAGTAGATTCTGTGGCAATTCATTTGCATTCATTTCCCTTGTTTCTGAGTGTTATGTTCTATATCTTTGCTATTAATTCAAACCTGAGGTACAAATCACCCATACTCTGATTAAACAAAGAACCAAACACAAGTTTCAGTTTAGATTTATTCTGAGAGTGGGATTGGGTTGTCTAAAGTTTGTTGATACATGCCTTTTAAAGAGGGTTTACAACTTTTGGATAGAGCTGAAGGGTGGGTTGTAACACAGGACATAGACAGAACATTTGAGGAGGCCAGATAAGTTTGGCAAGATCAGAAAGGTGGTATTAGTTTTGTAGGCTCGTTGCCTGAGCAGTGACCATAATATGATGGAATTCACCATACAGTCTGAGAGGGAGAAGCTGAAATTAGATGTAATGCTGACCCTACACTTGAGTAAAGATAACTATAAAGACATGACTGAGGAGTTGGTCAGAGTTGTTTGGAAGGGGAGTGGCTAACAGGGAAGACAGTGGAGCAGCAATGGCAAAACTTCCTGGGGGTTATTTGAGTTGCGCAACAGAATTTCATCCCAAGGAAGAAGAAGCGTTCTAAGGGGAAGACGAGGCAACCAGAGCTGATAAGTTAAGTCAGACAAAGTATAAAAACAAAGTAAAAAGCATAAAATGTGGTGAAGGTTAGTGGGAAGTCAGAGGACGAGGAAGCTTTTAAAATCAGCGGAGGTTAACTAAAAAAGCAATAAGCTTGGAGAAGAGAGTTTGTAAGTAAGTGTGCTCATTATATAAAAAATGATTGCAAGAGTTGCTTTAGATATTTAAAAGGTAAGAGATAGACAAGAATGGACATTGGATCAATGGAAAATGATGGTGGAGAAGTACTAATTGGGAACAAAGAAATAGTGAAGGAACTGAACAGATACTTTTCATCAGTTTTCACAGTAGAAGATACCACTGGTGTACCAGAACTTCAAGAGAATCAAGGGACAGAGGTGAGTGTAGTGGGCTTCACAAGGAGCTGGGGAAGCTTAAAGATCTGAAGGTTGATGAATCACCTGGACCAGGTGGACTGCATCCCAGAGTTTTGAAAGAGATATCTGAGAAGTTGGTTAAGGCATTAGTGGTAATTTGTCAGGAATCACTGAAGTTAGGAAGGGTCCCAGAGCACTGCAAAATGGCTAATGTAACGCCACTGTTTACGAAGGAAGGAAGGCAGAAGGCAGAAAATTATAGGCCAGTTAGCCTGAGCTCAGTCATTGGTAACATTTTAGAGTCTATTATTAAGAATGAGATAATGGGGTATGTGAAAGTGCATGATAAAATAAAGTGGAGTCAGCACAGTTTAGTCAAGGTAAGGTTCATGTCTGACAAATCTGTTAGAATTCTTTGAGGATTTTATGAGCATGCTAGACAAAGGAGAGCCCGTAGACATGATCTATTTCAGAGTTCCAGAAGGCTTTTGACAAGGTGCTGCAAAGGAGCCTGCTGAATAAGATGAGAGCCCATAGTCTTAAGGGTAAATTGCTTCCATGGATAACAGATTGGCTGACTGCAGAAATCAGAGGGTAGGAATGAAGGTGAGTCATTTTTGGGATGGCAGCTGATGATTAATGTAGTTCCATAGGGGTCTGTGTTAAGCTGCAATTATTCACATTCTACATTAATGATCTGGACAAAGGAACTGAAGGCATTGTTGCTAAGTTTTCAGATGACACAAAGATAGTGGAGGAACATGTAGTGCTGAGGAAGGGCAGCACTGAAGAAGCACTCAGGCAGGCTCGGAGAGTGAGCAAAGATGTAGCAGATAGTGTGGAAATGTGTGAGGTTGTGTACTTTGTTAGTAAGAATAGAGGCATAGTCTATTTTCTAAATGAGGGGTAAGGATACAGAAATCTGAAGCAAAAGGACTTGGAGTGCTAGTTCAGCATTTTCTTAAGGTAACATGCAGTTAGGAAGGCAAATACAATGCTTCCATTCATTTCAAGTGGACTAGAACACAAGTGCAGAGATGTACTATTGAGGCTGTATAAGACTCTGATGAGACCGAGTTTGCAATATTGTGAGGAGTTTTGAGCCTTGTGTCTGAGGAAGGATGTGTTGGCCTTGGAGGGGTCCAGAAGAGGTTTACAAGAATGATCCCGGGGATGAAGGGCTTGTCATATGAGGAGCAGTTGAGGACTCTGGGTATGTACTCGGTGAAGTTCAGAAGAATGAGGGCAGATCTGATTGAAACTTACAGAATACTAAGACAACTATATAAAGTGGACATGGAGAAGATATTTCTCAGAGTGTGAGAGATGAAGACCAGAGGGCACAACCTCAGAGTGAAGGGATGACTCTTTAGAACTGAGGTGAGGAGGAATTTCATCTGCCAGAGGTGGTGTGTCAGTGGAACTCAGTGCCAGAGAGGGCTGTAGAGCCACTGACTGTATTTAAGACAGAGTCATAGAGTCATAGAATCATACAGTTCTATAGCATGGAGACAGGCCCTTTGGCCCAAACTGGTCCATGCAGACCAAAATGTCCATCGACACTAACCCCATTTCCATGCACTTGGCCCATATCCTTCTAAACCATTCCTATCCATGTATTTGTCCAAATCTCTTTTAAATCTTGTTGATGTACCAGCCTCAACCACTTCCAATGGCAGCTTACTCCATAGGCCTACCACCCTCTGTGTAATAACAGTTGCCCCTTAGTTACCCTTTTATTCTTTTCCCTCTAACCTTAACTGATGCCTTCTAGTCCTCAATTCCTCAACCCTGGGAAAAAGACAGTGCATTCACCCTTTCCATCCTGCTCATGATCACTTATATAAGAGGTGTAATTCTTATTGATGGTAAGTATGTCAATTAGCTCGAGCTAACCGACATACTTTTATAAGATCTCAGTCTCCTACATTCGAAAGAAAAATGCCCCAGCTCATCCAACCTCTGCCTATAACTCAGACCAATGAGTTAAGTATTCTTGATGGTAAGGGGATCAAGGGTTACAGGGAGAAAGCAGGAGAATGGGATTAAGAAACATATCAGACATGATCGAATGGCAGACTGAACAGGATGGGCTGAATGGCTTAATTTTGGACTGACATCCTGTGATCTTATGCTGTTTCAGGTGGATATAAACACTCTGGATTAGACTGGTGCTGGAAAAGCACAGCAGTTCAGGCAGCATCTGAGGAGCAGGGAAATTGGCGTTTTGGGCAAAAGCCCTTCATCAGGAAAGAGGCAGAGTGCCTGAAGGATGGAGAGATAAATGAGAGGAGGGTGGGGGTGGGGAATTGATGCCCTGGGGTTGAAGTGTTCCGAAGTGGAAGATGAGACGTTCTTCCTCCAGGCATCGGGTGGTGAGGGAGTGTTGGTGAAGGTGGCCCAGGACCTCTATGTCCTTGGCTGAGTGGGAGGGAGAGTTGAAATGTTGGACCACAGAGCGTGTGGTTGATTGGTGCGGGTGTCCCAGAGATGTTCCCTAAAGCACTCTTGGACATCTCTGGGACACTCTTCTTATTTATCTCGCCACCCTTCAGTCACTCTGCCTCTTTCCTGATGAAGGGCTTTTGCCCGAAACGTCGATTTCCCTGCTCCTCAGATACTGCCTGAACTGCTGTGCTTTTCCAGCACCACTCTAATACAGAATCTGGTTTCTAGCATCTGCAGTCATTGTTTTTATCCCAGATATAAACACTCCCCTGGCACATTTTTATTGCAGAGCAATCAAGTTATTCCAGGTGTCTTTGTCAATAAATGTCCCTTAATTAAATCTCTGAAACTGAATATCTGGACATGATCACATTGTTCACATCAAGCTCCCATATTCGACAAAATTGCTGCTGTATTTCTAATATCACTATAATGAGTCCACTTTATAAGTATTCCATTGGCTATAAAGTGCTTGGGGATATGTTTAAGCATGCTATATAAATGCAATTAGTATTTATTTTTTGGGCTGCCATATTCTAAATTGATTCCATAATTTCTTTTTACATTTTTGTGTCTGTTATTTATAATGAGTATTTTGAAACCTTTATTAACTGTGTCTGAAAAATCATCTGACTTGGTTCAGCAAATTGTTAATTCGTCAGAAAGAGCTCAAAATTCACAAAATTAATCTGATCTTCTTTCATTTAGGCTAATGTAGATTAATTCAGAAGAATCAAAGTTGTGTTGAATTATAATCAGTAGGATTTTGATTTAACTTTTAGATCTCTTATATCTTTGCTGTTTACTTGTAGCACAGATTAAAAGTACTGTTGTACATAGAGATCCAGTGCTAACTATAAAGGGATAAATCATGCAGAATAGTGCTGTTATAGCTGAGATTTTATTTGAAATAATTGAGATGTCGACATCAATGCTTCAGCAATTGAGCACAGAATTTAATGAATGTAACAAAATTGCACAAATATGCACATTGTGCTGGCAGTGGGGGTGGAGTGGCAATTGATAGCATGTGAAAAACCCAGAAGTCAATGCAGCACATCTGTCAGTGGCATTTAACTTCGGCACTGCATACAATACAATCTCTAGTTTCCCAACCGATTAGCATCAGCTGATGTCAACTCCAATATTTAGAACAGCCACTCCAAATACGTACTGGGAAGATTTAGGCCTCTTGTAGTAGTGTCCTTATCTCTGGGCTAAGTGAACTGAATTCTGGTATCATCCTGTTCGGGAGTTGTGTCATAGCACGTCTAAACAGGTTGATTTAAAAATATCTACAATGAGCAGAAATTTGCAATGGGAAGCCAGAGAGAAAGGAAATGTTAGAATAGATTTCAAAGGTCAATGTCTGCCCTGAAAACAATGGTTTCATTCTTTCCAATATTAAATTAGAAGTTCCTGCTCATTTAGTACAGGATGCTAACTAAGCAATTTAATGTTTTTGCAATAGTGGATGAGTTGAGAGAGATGTTGGTGAGGTAGAGCTCTGTGCTGTCTGCGTACAGATGAAAACTGAGGTTGTGCATTCAGATAATATTAATGGTGGCAGCATGCAAACGAGATATCGGAAAAAAATAAAGATTAGATCCTTGACAGGCAACAGAGATAACTGGATGGGAATAGGAAAATAAACTTTTATAAGTGGTACTCTGGAAACAAGATAGATGAGAATAGAACTAGCTGAGAGCAATTTTACCAAGCTGGATAGCAGTGGACAGGCATTCGAGGAGGACTGTGTGTTCTTAGCTGTGCTGATAGCTGCAGACAGGTTTAGAAGGATGAAAAAAATGTTTACCTTTGTCACTTTGTAATTTTGGTAAAGGGATGTTTTAGTACTATGGCGAAGGTGGATACCTGCCTGGAAGGATTCAAATATGGAGTGCAGGAAAAACAGTCAAGAAGTTAGCAGATGGAAACACATTCAAAATGTTAGAAAGGATAAGTAAGTTGGAATGGAATAATAATTCACAACAATATTGGGATCAAAGAATTTTTTTTTGAGGAGAGTGATGCTGATAAGAAATTTAAAGTGAAGTGGAGAAATGTATGAAGAGAAAGAACAGTTAGCAATATTGACTAGCATGGGAACCAGGAGAGAAAAGCAGGGCTGGAAACGTGAAAGCAATAGTGCATTTACCTACAACACTTTACTCTGGTTTCTCAGTATATTCTAACATAGAGCATACTCCAGCACAGTACTCGCAGATAACATTCTGTCTAAGCTACATGCATGCGTGTGTGCAGCCAGTCCAAAGTTACATGGCAATTGGCATACCAGTGCTATGGCTCTGGATGTTGCTACTGTGTATGACACTTGAAAGTCTGTTTGGAAGTAAAGAAAAGTTAGGGGATTGCTGTTCAAAGAATCATAGTACAGCTCACATCAACATATCTTGCAGGAACTCCATGCTTATGTATCTTGTGCAGAGATCAACATCTGAGCAAAGAGGGCAGTGTAATGGTAATGTCACTGACTAGTAACCAAAGGCCCTGACTATTGCTCTGGCACCTGGTGGAATTTAAATTCAATGAATGAATCATTGAATTAAAAGCCAGTACTGATAACCAAGTGTCTTAAATATATATCTAGTTCAGTAAATGCCCTTTAGGCACAATAGCTGCTGTCCTTTCCTGTGACTTCAACTTCATGTCTAGTCTCTGAAATAGTCGAGGAAGCCTTCAGTTGTATAAAACAGCAACAAAGTCTGGAAGTATTGAAACATATAGTTGGACCATCTGATGTCAACTGAGGCACTGGAAATGACAACAAATTCAGCCTTGTCCATCCTGAAAAATCCTTCCTTTGGGGATTGTGCCAATGTTCTAGTCAGCACCATCACCATTCCTTGTATATCCTGTCCTCAAGCAAGACAGACCCAACACGGGGGTGTACAGTGAGAGAGAGTCCCCCTAGAAGTCCTCAATGTTCACTCTAGACACCATCAAGTCTCAAGGCAGAAATAGATAAGGCAACCTTTTGTTGATTATAGTTGAAACTTTATTGCTGGAACAGCACAGCTCTCAGTATATCAGTATACTCTCTCAGTATATCAGCATTACTCAACAAACTATGGGGGTATGGAGTTGAGAGTGTGGTGCTGGAAAAGCACAGTCAATCAGGCAACATCCGTGGAGCAGGAGAATCAACATTTCTGGCATAAACCCTTCATCAGGAATGAAGGGCTTATGCCTGAAGGGCTTTCATCCCTGATGAAGGGCTTCTGTCCAAAACGTTGATTCTCCTGCTCTTCGGATGCTGCCCGATTGGCTGTGCTTTTTCAGCACCACACTCTCGAATCTGATCTCCAGCATCTGCAGTTCTTATTTTCTCCTAAAGGGGATAACCTCATCCACACCAATCCACCTGTTATAGATGTATCTGTCCATGGCAGTATTGGAAGATGTGTTTGCTTTGCAGTCCTTGTGGAATTGAGGTCCTGCCTTTATGCTGAAAATGTCCTGCATTGTGTACTACCACCATGCTAGACTTTTAAAAATCCAACCTCTGCACATCCATCAGGCAAATTTGGCCACTAATAGCAGAATTGAATTCAACCATGATATGTAAACTCCTCGCCTAGTACTGTATGTCTCTCACTCTGGCATTACCATCAAAATGAAGGATCAATACTGGTTCAATGAAGAGTGCAGAACAGCATGTTAGGTGCAGCAACATGCATACATAAAAATGAAATGTCAACCTGGTGAAGCTAAAACTTGCATGCCAAGCAGTTGAAGCAGCGTGCATTTGGCATGGCTATGTGATCTCACAACCAATGGATCAGATCTGAGCTCTGCAGTCCTGCTTGTTCCAGTTGTGAACAGTGATGGACAATTAACCAACTCACTGGAGTAACAGACTCCAAAAATATTTCTACCCTCAACAATGGGGAAGTGTGGCACATCAGTGGAAAAGATAAGGTTAAAGAATTGGTAACAATCTTCAACCATAAGTGCCAAAAGAATGATCAATCTATGCCACCACCATAAGTCCCAGAATCACAAATTCTAAATGCAATATGAAGAAACTGTTGAAGACTGTAGACATTGCAAATGGCAACATGCTAGCTAAAATGCTAAAGACTTGTGCTCCAGAATTATTTGAGCTCCTAGGTATGCTGATCCAGTTTGATTATTGCAATGGCATCTACCAATCAATATGGAAAATTGCTCAGGGATGCATTGTTAATAAAATGCAGGTGAAATGCAACTCGACAAATCTGAATCATCAGTAAAGTGACACAAGATATAATTAATTGTGCTATCAAGTGGCACATGCTCAGGAAGAACTCAGGGGCAATGAGTTTGGATTCAACAATGGCTTCAATAAGGGATTCAGCTCTTTTTTCCTTTGTCTTCTGTGGAGCAAACTGTTAAACTTTGGAGCTGAGATAAGATTAACTGCATTAAGGTAGCATTTGGTTGAATGTAGCATTAAGGAACCCATGGAAATTGGGAGCAATCGAGTCACTTGTGGTTCTTGGAAATCAGTCATCTTAGTTCCAGGAAAGCACTGCATGAGTTTCACAGGGTAGTGTCCTCTTTAACTGCTTTATCAATGACCTTCCTCCATCATAAGGTTAGCAGTGGAGATATTTACTGATGATTACACAATGTGCTGCACCATTCACAACTCCTCAGATACTGAATAAAAGTAAAATACTGCAGATGTTGGAAATCTGAAATAGCCAAAGTGAATTCTAACACAGCTTTTGACAAGGTCCCACATGAGAGACTGATTGAGAGGTTTAAAGCACATGAAATTGAGGGAAGCTTGGCAAGATGAATCAGAAATTGGCTTATTAATAGGATACAAAAGGTAGTGGTAGAAGGCTGTTTGAGTGTCTGGAGGCTGGTGTCCATCAGTGTACTACAAGAATCAGTAGTGGGACACTTATTATTTGTTATATACATAAATGATGTGGATGCAAAAGTGGTGGGAATGTTAGGCAAATTTGCAGATGACACCAAGATTGATAGAATGGTTAATAGTGAAGAAGATGGTTATAGGTTACAGAAAGATTAGATATATTGGTCAGATGAGCATACCAATAGCATATGGTTTTTAACCTGTTAAATGAGAGTTCTGCATTTTGGAAGAAGAAACAAGGTGAAGGGATATTTACTGAATGGCAGGGCATTTAGTAGTTTGGAGGAATCTTGGGTTAGTTATTCACACATCCCTGAAGTCAACAGAACACGTGAATAGGATAGTTCAGAAGGCATATGGGACACTGGCTTTTATCAGTTGTGGTACAGAGTATATGAGCAAGGAGGTAATGTTGGAGTTGTACATAGTGTTGGTCAGGCCACAACTGGAGTACTGTGTGCAGTTCTGGTAACCTCATGAAGGATGTGATAGCATTGGAGCAGGTACAGAGGGTGTACACCAGGATATCACTTGGGATGGAGAAATTGAACTTAAAGCTAGATAGGCTTGGATTGTTTCCTTTAGAGCAGAGAAGACTGAGGGGGGACATAATTGATGTACACAAGATTATGAGGGATGTAGACAGGGTGAGTAGAGAGTAGCTGTTCTCCTTGGTTGAGGGATCAATCACAAAAGGACATAGGTGTTGGGTAAGGAGCAGGAGATTCAGATAGAATTTGGGAAAAACGTTTTCACTCGGCAGGTGTTGGGAATCCATAACACACTGTCTGGGAAGGTAGTGGAGGTAGTCAAGCAGGAGACTGGAAGAACGCAGCAAGCCAGGCAGCAACAGGAGTGGAGAAGTCAACATTACAGGTGCAACCCTTCTTCAGGACCTTCTCCAGCATTTGCAGGTGTTTTGTCTCTGGGAAGCTGGTGGCAGGCCAGAAACCTTACAACCATTAAAAATATTTAGATGAGCACTTCAAATATTATAATGTTCAAGGATATGGGCCAAGTGTAGGGAATTAGAATAAACACACTTTTAGCGGTAGTTCTGTCATTGCAAACTCATGAGCTGAAGAGCCATGTCTGCACTGCATGAATTTATAAATCTAAAATGCTCGAGAAACTCAGCAGATCCTGCAACATCTATGGGAGAGAAACAGAATTTTTGTTTGGAATCCAGCATGACTCTTCTTTCAACACTGAAAGGTGTTGCAAAATAATTTTTTATATATGTTTTTGACAGAAAGATGAGAAACAAGAGGGCAGGTAGTATAGACACACAGTACACAAAAAAAATTTAAAAAATTGTTCTTAATAGAGAAAGAAGAAAAGAGGGCTAAAAAGTGTATAATTTAAGGATTGAATGAGAAGGACAAGGACATTAGCTAGGAAACAGCACCACCTGCACATTCCCTTCCAAGCTGCACACCGTCCTTTCTTGGGACAATATTGCCATTCCTTTGGGATCACAAGGTAAAAGTCCTGGAACTCCCTAACACCAGTTGTGAGTGGACCTATCCACTCCCTCATCTCCCAATCCCCTCACACGCTAATTTAAGAAGGCAGCTCATCACCACCTACTCAAGGGCAATTGGAGATGGCAATACTGCTGAATTAGCCAGTGACATCCATATCTTATGCCTAAGTATATTAATTAGATTAGATTACATTACAGTGTGGAAACAGGCCCTTCGGCCCAACAAGTCCACACCGACCCGCCGAAGCGAAACCCACCCATACCCCTACATTTACCCCTTACCTAACACTACGGGCAATTTAACATGGCCAATTCACCTGACCCTGCACATCTTTTGGACTGTGGGAGGAAACCGGAGCACCCGGAGGAAACCCACGCAGACATGGGGAGAACGTGCAAACTCCACACAGTCAGTCGCCTGAGGCGGGAATTGAACCCGGGTCACAGGCGCTGTGAGGCAGCAGTGCTAACCACTGTGCCACCGTGCCGCCCATAAATATATATATATTTAAAAAAATATATATATATTTTAAAAAACTCTTATGCAGGTGACACCTCTAAAGTGTGTAGTTTGGGTTCAACTACATTGAACAAGCACTTCTACACATCCAGAGAAGAAAACAATGATGGACTTGTTGGACTATTTTCCTATCATGGCTTCAGTGCTCACTATTAACGTCTCCTTCTCACATTCACTGGCATGTTTTAGGATTCCAGTAAATCTGTAGAGCCAAAACCCATGTTTTATTTGAACTCATAATTAGTCTATTCCAAAGAGTTTGCTTGCAAGCAGTCTAACACATTGCAGTTCAGTGCAGAGGCCTTCAAACACACTTGTACTTTTCTCTGGAATGCCACCCTCCATCCAGAGCCAAGCAGAAGTTCTCATTCTCGTGCATTCACTTTATGTGTAGAAAAATTGAATAAAACCTTGTCTTTTCATGAAGATGGTGACTCCTTATGGGAAACAGATTACATACCTCAACCACACACAAGTGACAAGTCTGCATGTGAAATGGATAATAAATGTTAAAATGCTAATTTATTCTCTATCTGTGTGTATGCATTTGGTGAAGGGAATGTTATAACTGTGCCCAATATCTCCCAATGTGTTTGTTTTTCAGAACAAAATACTCATTGGCAATCAGAAGCGGAAACATTGATCAATAATTTTTCTTTCCTCACCTAAGGTTTTCATGCTGAGGACAACTATAGACGCTTTAGAGTCATACAGCAAGGAAACAGACCATTAGGTCCAACTTATCTGCGCCAACTAGATGTCCAATCTGGTCTACTCCATTTTCCAGCATTTGGCCTATATTCCTCTAAAGCTTTCCTATTCTTATACCCATCCAGATGCCCTTTAAATTTTGGAACTGTACTCGTCTCCACCACATCGTCTGGTAACTCATTCCATACATGCACCACCCTCATCTCATTTCCAAAGGGTTGCCTTCAACCTGAGATATGCCCTTGAGTCCTAATCTCTCCTGCTTCTGGAAACATTATCCCCATGTCTCTTCTATCCAGGCCTCTCAGTATTCTGTAAGTTTCAATGAGATCCTCCCTCATTCTTCTAAGCTCCATTGAGTATAGACCCAGAATACTCAACCGTTCTGCAATATTATAAGCCCTTCATCCCTGAGATCTTTCCTGTAAACCTCCTCTGGACCCCCTCTAATGCCAACATATCCTTCCTTAGATATGGGGCCCAAAACTGCTCACAATATTCCAAATATAGTCTGACCAGAGTCTTATACAGTTTCAACAGTACATCTCTGCTCTTGTACTCTCGCCCTCTTGAAATGAATGTTAACATTCCATTTGCCTTCCTAACTACCAACTGAACTCGATGTTAACTTTAGAGAATCCTAAGACAGAGCTACCCAGTCCCTTTGTACTTCAAATTTCTGAAACCTTTCTTCATATCCACAAAATGCCTCTTCTTAGCAAAATTCATAACGTCACATTTACCCAAATTGAATTCCATCTGCCACTTCTTTGCCCACTCTCTTAGCCTGTCCAAGTCCTTTTGTGGCCTTTTTGCTTCCTCAACAGTAGTTATCGCCCCACTATTTTTGTATCAACTGCAAGCTTATTGATGCCCCCAGTTCCTTCATCCAGATCATTAATGTATAAGGTGAATACTTATGTCCTAACATGACCTCTGCAAAACTCCACTGTTGTCCTGAAAAGGACTTTTTATTTCCCACACTCTACCTTCTGTGAGTCACCCAACATTCTATCCATGCTAACATCCTGTCCATAATACCAGTGGTTTCTTTAGTTACTAATCTACTATGTCGCACCTTGTCAAAGACCTTCTCCAAATCCAAATAGATCATGCCCACATTTCTCATTACCTCCTCAAGTAATTCTAACAGAATTTTTAGGCTTGACATGCCTTTGGTGAAGCCATTCTGAGTCAGCCTATTTCACCATGCGCTTCCATATACTTCACAATCTCATGATTAGTCACAGGCTCTAAGTTCTTACCAACAACTGAGGTTAGTCTAACCAGCCTACAATTCCCTGTTTTCTGCCTCCCTCCCTTCTTAAACAGGGGTGTTAAATTAGCCATTTCCAGTTCTCTGGGACTCTCCCTTACTCCAGTGATTCCTTATAAGTTCATAACTTCATAAGATATACAAGCAGAATTAGGCTATTCAGCTAATTGAGTCTGCTCCGTGATTTGATAATGGCTGATATGCTCCTCACCCCCATCTTCTCCCCATATCCCTTCAACCCCACCACTAATTAAAAATCTGTCTAACCACTCAAATTTACTCACTGCCCCAGCATTCATCACACTTTGGGGTAGTGAATTCCACAGATTCACAACCCTTTTGGAAAAGTATTTTCTCCACAACTCTGTTTTAAGTTTATTTATGCTCTATCCCACATCCTAGGGTGCCCCACAAGAGGAAGCATTGACTTCACTTCTATTTTATCTATACTTTTTATCATCTTGAATACTTCAATTTCATCTCCCTTCATTCTTCTAAATTTTAAAGAGTATAGGCCTAAACTGTTCAATCTCTTTTTATACAGCAAAACCCTCTTCTCTGGGATCAATCTAGTGAACCTCCTCTGAATTGCCACTAATGTCACTACATCTTTCTTCAGATAAGGGGACCAAAACTGTGCATAATACTACAAGTGCAGTCTCACCAATGCTTTGTATATTGCAACAATACATCCTTACCTTTATATTCTGTTCTTTTAGCTATGAAAGTCAACATTCCATTTGTTTTCTTTGTTATCTGCTCTGTCTGTATGCAAGTTTTCTGTTATTCATGAATGAGGACACCCAGATCCCTCTGGATCATAGCTCCCCGAAGTCTCTCCCCATTAAGATAATAGGTTGTCTTCCCATTTTTCCAAACAAAATGCATGACCTCACATTTATCCTCATTGAACTCCATCTGCCACATTTAGGTCTACTCCCCTAACCTATCTCTATCCACTTGTAAGGTTATGTCATCATTGCAATTTACGTCCAACCTATTTTTATGTCATCTACCAATTTGGCTGTAGAGTCTTCTATTCCAGTATCCAAGTCGTTAATGTAGATTGTAAATAGCTGGGGTCCAAGGACTGAGCCCTGTGGCACCCACTAGTTACTTCTTGCCATCCAGAAACAAAAAAACATATTTATCACAACTTTCTATCTTCTATCCATCAGCCAGTCACCTATCTAAGGTAATAAATTACCTATATGATCCAAAATTGTGAATTAACCTTTTGTGTGGCACCTTATCAAACTCCTTCTGGAAGTCCAGATATATTATATCTGCAGGATCCCCATTATCCATTTTGCTGGTTGCAACTTCAAAGAACTTTAGCAAATTAGTAAAACATGATTTGCTATTCATAAAACCATGCTAACTCTAATAAATGTGGTGTGGAGGTGCCTACATTGAACTGAGGTGGACAAAGTTAGAAACGACACAACACCAGGTTATATTCTTACAGATTTATTTGAAAGTATTAGCTTTCAGAGCACTGCTCCTTCATCAGGTAACTAGTGGGGCAGAATCATTAGACAGAATTTATAGTAAAAGGTCACAGTGTCATGCAACTGATATGATATATTGAACACACCTAGATTGCTGTTAGGTCTTTAATCTTTTAGAATGGGTTGAAGGAATCGTATCATTAACCTGCAAATCCCAGAATTTCTTTCAAGTCATATTCCTGAGATAAATTAAGGTAACATATCAGCTTAGGCAATGCATTGAAGGTGTGAGGTTAGAATCTGTCTGTATTCCAATCTTGAGTCAGAATGGTTCTGTTTCCAAAGTTGGAATTTGTAAATTGTCACCTGGATTGACTGCCTGCAGATTGTGTGCTTTTTAAACAAAATAGAATGTATCTGCAAATACAATTCTGCAAATGCGAATTCATCCTATAGACCTATATGTATGTGTGCGTGCACGTAAGGGAGAGAGAAAGAGAGAAGATGTTTGTGTGTGTGCGCGTTTCGTAAGGTGTTGCTTGAGTGTGAAGGATTATAAGCATGTGAGAGGGTGTGTGCATGGGTGAGAGTGTATGTGTGTGTCTGAGAGGCAGCGTGTGTATGAGAGAAGGACTGTGTGAATGTGTGAGCATGTAAGAATGTGTGTATATGTGTGTTTGTGTGTGAGTGAGCGTGTGTAGTGTAGTGTCACCTGTAGTGTGATATGAACCTAAGGTCCCATTTAAGACCACCCTCATAGGTGGCTATCAGCCACTTTTCGCCACACTCCATGAGCCTTCACTTGTTGCCTTTAAAAACTGCCAAACCTTAAACAGATCATTGTTCGCAGCAAGTGCCCAGCCTTCAGAGCAACTCCGACCACAACATCGTACGACTCCATCATGGCAACTGCTGCAAGATGTCTCAGAGTGTCGACGTGGATACCACCATTATACATGTGGAAACCACCAACCGTGTATGCGGTCAGTGACATGTCAACTCAGACAATGCATTAAAGGTGCGAGGTTACAGTCTGTCTGTATTCCAATCTTGAATCAGAATGGTTCTATTTCCAAAGTAGGAATGTATAAAATGTCATATGGATTGACTGCCTGGAGATAGTGTGCTTTTTGAAGAAAATAGAATGTATCTGCAAATACAATTGTGCAAATGCAAATTCATCCTGTAGTGATGTGCGTGCATGTGAGCGAGAGAGAGAGTGTTGGTGTGTGGGAGAGAGTGTGAGTGTGTGCATGTGAGTGTGTTTGCGAGACTGCATGTGTGCGTGCTTGGTAGAGTGTGCGCGTGCATGTGATGGAGTATAAGCCCGTGAGAGGGTGTGCACATGAGTGTGTGGGTGTATGCATGTGTGTCTGAGAGACAGCATGTGTATGAGAGAGGGTCTGCGTGAGTGTGTGAGCATGTTTTTGAGTGGGTGCTTGTGTGTGAGTGTCTGTGAGACTGTATGGTGCATTGGGTAAACTGTAGTGTGACATGAAACCAAAGTTCGGGTTAAAGCCACCTTCAGGGGCATTGAACTTGAACTCAACCTCTGCTTGGCCACTCTGCGTTGTTGTATATCCCAAAGTCTGCCTTGTAGGACGGTCACCCAAAGATTCAAGACTGAATGTCCCTGATAGCTGACATATTTCCCCGTCTGAGAGGGAACATCCCTGTCTGGTAATCGTTGTGTGGTGTCCATTCATTTGTTGTCGTAGCATCTGCTCGGTCTCAGCAATGTACCATGCCTCAGGGCATCCTTGCCTGCAGCATATAAGATAGACAACGTAGGCTGAACAGATCCGTTCTTCCCCAGTGCCAATACCCCATGAGTTTGAACCCATTTCTCCCAAACCAGTCTTGAGGCTACTCATTTACCTATTTAATCATATTGATCCTGTGCCAATTAGCTTGTGATTCAGGTAATAATCCATGGATTATTACCTTTTTGGTTCTGCTTTTTAGTTTAGCTCCTAGCTGATCACACTCCCTTAACAGAACCTCTGCCCTACTTTTTTTTGTGTCGTTGGCACTTACATGGACCACAACCACTGAATCATTAACCTCCCCCTCTAAGTTCCTCTGCAGCCCAGATGAGATATCCCAACTCGAGCACCACTTAGGCAACACAACCTTCATTACTCTTGATCCTGGTCACAGAGAACAGTGTCCCCAAACTGTCCCCAGTTATAACTGCATTTCTCTTCTCACCCCCAACTTGAATGGCTCCCTGCACCATGGTGCTGCAGTCAGTCAGCTCATCCTCCCTGCACATCCACACACGGAGCAAGACTCTTGAATCTGTTGGACAAGGGTCCTGCAAGTCTACCTCCTGGATTCCTCTTCCTGCCTGACTCACAGTCACATACTCCTGTGCCTGACTACTGACCAAATTCAAGTTACTTAATCTAAGGGATGTGACTGTCTCCTGAAGCACAGCGTCCAGGTAACTTTCCCCCCACCCCCGATGTGTCACAACATCTGAAGCTCAGAATCCAGCTCGTCAACTCTGAGCCGGAGTTCCTCGAGTAACCAACATTTACTACAGATGTGGCCACTGGAAACCACAATGAACTCCACCTACTCCCACATCATGCAGAAGCAACACAGCACCTGACTCTCCATCCTTATTTTATTTAACTAGTTTAGAATTTGTTTTTCTTTAACTTTTTAAGTGTTTTTATATCTGCTATTATCTCAATCTGAAGTCATGTTATAACCACTAATCTAATAAAGATTCAATTAAACATAGTTTAATTCCTGAAAGATTACCATCAATATCTCCACAATCTCATCAGCTATCTTCTTCAGAATCCTGAGGTGTAGTCCATCTGGTCTGGGTGATTTATCCATCATCGGACCTTTCAGCTTTGCTAGTATCTTCTCCTTGGTGATGACTACTCACCTCTGCCCTTGACACTCTTAAAGTTGGTGTCTTAAAGCTGGTTTCTTCCATCATGAAGACAAAAGCAAAGTACCTATACAGGTCCTCTACCACTTCTTTGTTCCCCATTATCTTTCTCCAGCCTCAATTTCCAATGATTCAGTGTCCACACTTCCTTCTCTCTTAGGTTTTATATATTGAAAAACTCTTGCAATCTCCTTTGACGTTGCAAGTTAGTACGTTTTATATTTTAACTTCTTCTTTACTGCTGCTTTAGTTGTCCTCTGCTGGTTTTTAAAAGGCCTCCCAGTCTCTGGTTTTCCATTTGCCTTCAGCGCATTGTATGTTTTTTGTTTTGATTTTATGCTGTCCCTGATTTCCCTTGTCATCCATGGTTGCTTCATTCTCCTTCTTCCTTGGGATGAATTTCTGCTGTGCTTCCTGAATGATCCCCAGAAACTCCTGCTATTGCTGCACCACCATCTTCCCTGCCAGGATCCCCTTTCACTCAGCTCTGGCCGGCCCGACCCTTGAGTCTTTGTCCTTACCGTTACTATATCTGATTCCAGCTTCAAACTGCAGGGTGAATTCTATCATGGATATAGGTTTGCTCGCTGAGCTGGAAGGTTCATTTTCAGATGTTTTGTCACCATACTAGGTAACATCTGCCTCACAGCGCCTGTAGACCCGGGTTCAATTCCCGACTCAGGCGACTGACTGTGTGGAGTTTGCACATTCTCCCCGTGTCTGCGTGGGTTTCCTCCGGGTGCTCCGGTTTCCTCCCACAGTCCAAAGATGTGCGGGTCAGGTGAATTGGCCATGCTAAATTGCCCGTAGTGTTAGGTTAAAGGGGTAAATGTAGGGGTATGGGTGGGTTGCGCTTCGGCGGGTCGGTGTGGACTTGTTGGGCCGAAGGGCCTGTTTCCACACTGTAAGTAATCTAATCTAATCTAATCTAATCTTCAGTGAGCCTCCAGATGAAGCACTGGTGGTGTAGCTTGCTTTCTATTTATATGTTTGGGTTCTCTTGGATTGGTGACATCATTTCCTGTGGTGACACCATTTCCCATGGTGATGTCATTGCCTGTTATTTTTCTCAGGGGATGGTAAATGGGATTCAAGTCAATGGGTTTGTTGATAGAGTTTCGATTGGAATACCATGCTTCTAGGAATTCTCATGCGTGTCTCTGTTTGGCTTGTCCCAGTCGAAATGGTGTCCTTCCTCATCCGTATGTAAAGATACTAGTGAGAGTGGGTCATGTCTTTTTGTAGCTAGATGATGCTCATGTATCCTGGTGGCTAGTTTCCTGCCTGATTGTTACAGTTCTTGCAAGGTATTTTGTAAATGACATTAGTTTTGCTTATCGTCTGTATAAGGTCTTTCAAATTCATAGCTGCTGCTTTAGTGTGTTGGTGGGTTTGTGGGCTACCATGATGCCAAGGGGTCTGAGTGGTCTGGTAGTCATTTCCGAGATATCTTTAATGTAGGGGAGAGTGGCTAGGGTTTCTGGATGTGTTTTGTCTGCTTGTTTGGGTTTGTTGCTGAGAAATCTGCATACTGTGTTCATTTAGTACCCAATTCTATCATGTTATACACTATCCCCTAATCAAGTCTGCTTCATTATAAATCACCATATTTTGGGTCAACCTACAACATGTGAACTGCAGCAGTTTAAGAAAGCAGCTCATCACCACCTTTGCAAGGGGAACAAGGGTTGGGCAATAAATGCTAGACAGCCAGTGAAGCCTGTGTCCCACAAGTGAATATAAAAAGCTCAGATTTTTCATGAGAGTTGGAAACTGAGGGGGCAACCTCATAAAAGTATATAAAATTATGAACGGAATGGATAGGGTGAATAGTCAGAGTCTTTTCCTCAATGTCGAAATGTCAAATACGAGAGGGCATACATTTCAGGTGAGGAGTGAGGAAGTTTACAAAATTAGGAAAGGCATGGATAGAATGGATAGTCAAAGTCTTTTTCCCATGGTAGAAATGTCAATGACTCGAGGTTTAAGGTAAAAGGGAAAGTTTAAAGGAGATGCGTGAGGCAATAGACAATAGGTGCAGGAGTAGGCCATTATGCCCTTCGAGCCTGCACCACCATTCAATATGATCATGGCTGATCATCCTTAATCAGTATCCTGTTCCTGCCTTATCTCCATAACCCTTGATTCCACTATCCTTGAGAGCTCTATCCAACTCTTGCTTAAATGAATCCAGAGACTGGGCCTCCACTGCCCTCTGGGGAAGAGCATTCCACACAGCCACCACTCTCTGGGTGAAGAAGTTTCTCCTCATCTCTGTCCTAAATGGTCTACCCCGTGTTTTTAAGCTGTGACCTCTGGTTCGGCACTCACACATCAGCGGAAACATGTTTCCTGCCTCCAGAGTGTCCAATCCTTTAACAATCTGAAATGTCTCAATCAGGTCCCCTCTCAGTCTTCTAAACTCAAGGGTATACAAGCCCAGTCGCTCCAGTCTTTCAGCTTAAGGTAGTCCCGCCATTCCAGGAATTGACCTCGTGAACCTATGCTGCACTCTCTCAATAGCCAGAATGTCTTTCCTCAAACTTGGAGACCAGAACTGCACACAATACTCCAGTTGCGGTCTCACCAGGGCCCTGTACAGCTGCAGAAGAACCTCTTTGCTTCTATACTCAATCCCTCTTGTTATGAAGGCCAGCATGCTATTAGCCTTCATCACTATTTGCTGTACCTGCATGCTTACCTTCATTGACTGGTGTACAAGAACACCCTGATCTCTTTGTACTGCCCCTTTACCTAAATTGATTCCATTTAGGTAGTAATCTGCCTTCCTGTTCTTGCCACCAAAGTGGATAACCATAAATTTATCCACATCAAACTGCATCTGCCATGCATCTGACCACTCACCTAACCTGTCCAGGTCACCCTGTAATCTCCTAACATCCTCCTCACATTTCACCCTGCCACCCAGCTTAGTATCATCAGCAAATGTGCTAATGTTATTACTAATACCATCTTCTATATCATTAATATGTATTATAAAAAGCTGCAGTCCCAGCACTGATCCCTGTGGTACCCCACTGGTCAATGCCTGCCATTCTGAAATGGAGCCCTTTATCACTACTCTTTGTTTCCTGTCAGCCAACCAACTTTCAATCCAAGTTAGTACTTTGCCCCCAATACCATACGCCCTAATTTTGCTTACTAACCTCCTATGTGGGACTTTATCAAAAGCTTTCTGAAAGTCCAGGTACACTACATCTACTAGATCTCCCTCGTCTATCTTCAGAGTTACATCCTCAAAAATTCCAGAAGATTAGTCAAGCATGATTTCCCCTTCATAAATCCATGCTGACTCTGACCTATCCTGTTATTATTATCCAGATGTGTTATAATTTCATCCTTTATAATAGACTCCAGCATCTTTCCCACCACTGAGGTCAGACTAACTGGTCTCTAATTTCCTGCTTTCTCTCTCCCACCTTTCTTAAAAAGTGGTACAACATTAGCCACCTTCCAATCTGCAGGAACCGATCCCGAATCTGGAAAATAATCACAAATGCATCCACGATTTCTCGAGCCACCTCCTTCAGTACCATGGGATGTAGACCATCAGGCCCTGGGGACTTATCAACCTTCAGACCTAACAAGTCTCTCCAACACCAATTCCTGGCAAATATAAATTCCCTTAAGCTCAGGTCCTTCAGCCACTGTTACCTCAGGGAGATTGCTTGTGTCTTCCCCAGTGAACACAGATCTGAAGTACCAATTCAATTCTTCTCCTATTTCTTTGTTCCCCATAATATATTCCCCTGTTTCTGTCTTCAAGGGCCCAATTTTAGTCTTAACCATTTTTTGCCTTTGACATACCTAAAAAAGCCTTTACCATCCTCCTTTATATTTTTGGCCAATTTACCTTTGTACCTCATTTTTTCTCTGCGTATTTCCTTCTTAGTAATCCTCTGTTGTTCTTTAAAAGCTTCCCAGTCCTCCGTTTTCCCACTTATCTTTGCTATGTTATACTTTTTCTCTTTTAACTTTATATGTTTCTTAACTTCCCTCATCAGCCACGGCCACCCATGCCTCCTCCTAGGATCTTTCTTCCTTTTTGGAATGAACTGATCCTGCAAGTTTTTAACACAATGGATGGGAGGCTTCATAAATGAGTTCCTGGGGAGATGGTAGAATCAGATCAAAAAAGCAACATTTAAGAGGCATTTAAACAGACTCATGAGCAGGCAGGGAAGATAGTGATATGAACTATGCACAGGTAGATGAGAGTAATTTAGATTGGCACCATGGTCAACACAGGTATATTGGGCTAAAGAGCCTATTCCTGTGCTGTACTGTTCAATGTTCTATGGAGCCCATTAAGGACTAAAGTGACATTTTATGCATAGAGCTGAAGGATGTAGGTAGGATTCTAAATGAATACTTTGAGTCAGTGTACACAAGTGAGAAGGATGATATTGGCATAGAAATCAGAGAGAAAGTCTGTGATCCAATTAAATAAATTAGCATAGACAGAGAGGAGGTGGTCTGGCTGGCTTAAAAATAGACAAACCTCTCTGAATGAAGCATCTAGGTTGTTGAGTGGGGCAAGGGATAGCATTACAGCTATACAGGATGTTCCCGGAAATATATCCAGGAAGGTTATTTGGGTGGACCTGAGAAATATGAAAGGGATGATCACCTTATTGGGATTGTATTATAGACCCCTAATAGCAGGAAATTGAGGAGCAAATTTGTAAGGAGATCTCAGCCATCTGTAACAAAAATAGGACGGTTATGATCGGGAATTTTAACTTTCCAAACATAGACTGAGACTGCCATAGTGTTAAGAGTTTAGATGGAGAGGAATCTGTTAAGTGCATACAAGAAAATTTTCTAATTCAGTGTGTGGATGTATGTACGAGAGAGGGTGCAAATCTTGACCTACTGTCGGGAAATAAGGCAGGGCAGGTGACTGAGGTGTCAGTGGGGGAGCACTTTGGGACTAGCGACCATAATTCTATTAGTTTTAAAATAGTGATGGAAAAGGATAGACGAGATCTTAAAGTTGAAATTCTAAACTGGGGGAAGGCTAACTTTGATGGTATTTGGCAAGAGCTTTCAAAAGCTGATTGGGGCAGATGTTCGCAGATAAAGGGATGGCTGGAAAATGGGAAGCCTTCAGAAATGAGATAACGAGAGTCCAGAGACAGTATATTCCTGTTAAGGTGACAGGAAAGGCTGGTAGGTGTAGGGAATGTTGGATGATGAGAGAAATTGAGGGTTTGATTAAGAAAAAGCAGGAAGCATATGTCGGTATAGATAGGATAGATCGAGTGAATCCTTCGAGTGTATAAAGGCAGTAGGAGTATATTTAAGAGAGAAATCAGGAGGGCAAAAAAGAGACATGAAATGGCTTTGGCAAATAGGATTAAGGAGAATCCAAGGGTTTTTTTTCAAATATATTAATGACAAAAGGGTAGCTTGGGAAAGAATAGGGCCCCTCAGCAAGGAAGCCTTTGAATGGAGCTGGAGGATATGGGGAGATACTAAACAAGTATTTTGCACCAGTGTTTACTGTGGAGAACAAGTCTAAGGAAAAGGCAAGGACTGATTACTGCTTTGTGTGTGGGCAATCATGTCTCAGAAACTTGACTGAGTTTTTTGATGAAGTAACAAAGAGAATTGATGAGGGCAGAGCGGGAGACATGACCTATATGTACTTCAGTAAGGCATTTGACAAGGTTCCCCATGGGAGACTGGTTAGCAAGGTTAGATCTCATGAAATACAGGGAGAACTAGTCATTTGGATACAGAACTGGCTCAAAGGTAGAAGACAGAGGATGATGGTAGAGGGTTGTTTTTCAGACTGGAGGCCTGTGACCAAAAGAGTGCCACAAGAATCGGTGGTGGGTCCACTACTTTTTGTTGTGATTTGGATGTGAGCATGAGAGTTATATTTAGTAAGTTTGAAGATGACACCAAAATTGGAGGTGTAGTGGACAGCGAAGAAGGTTACCTCCAGATTACAATAGGATCTTGATCAGATGGGCCAATAGGCTGAGGAGTGGCAGATGGAGCTTATTTTAGATAAATGCGAGGTGCTGCATTTTGGGAAAGCAAATCTTAGCAGAACTTATACACTTAATGGTAAGGTCCTAGGGAGTGTTACTGAACAAAGAGACCTTGGAGTGCAGGCTCATAGATCCTTGGAAGTTGGTAGATAGAGTAGTGAAGAAGGCGTTTGACATGCTTTCCTTTATTGGTCAGAGTATTGAGTACAGGAGTTGGGAGGTCATGTTGTGGCTGTGCAGGACATTGGTTCGGCCACTGTTGGCATATTGCGTGCAATTCTGATATCCTTCCTATCGGAAAGATGTTGTGAAACTTGAATGGGTTCAGAAAAGATTTACAAGGATATTGCCAGGGTTGGAGGATTTGAGCTATGAGGTTGAATAGGCTGGGGCTGTTTTCCCTGAAGTGTCGGAGGCTGAGGGGTGACCTTATAGAGGTTTATAAAATCATGAGGGGCATGGATAGGATAAATAGACGAAGTATTTTCCCTGAAGTGGGGGAGTCCAGAACTTGAGGGTGAGAGGGGAAAGATATAAAAGTGACTTAAGGGCCAACGTTTTCACGCAGAGGGTGGTATGTATATGGAATGAGCTGCCAGAGAAAGTGGTGGAGGCTAGGAGGCTAGTTTGCCTGGTGCTGGCAAACAAGACTAGATTATGTTGAGATATCTGGTCAACATGGATGAGTTGGAACGAAGTGTCTGTTTCCGTGCTGTACGTCTCTATGACGCTATGACTTGCAACAATGTTTCAATTCCTCTTTGGCCACCGCAGAGGTGCTGGAGGACTGGAGGTTAATCAATGTGGTGCTATTATTCAGGAAGAGAGCAAGGGATAATCCAGGAAACCACAGGCCAGTTAGTCTAACATTGGTAATGGGGAAACTATTGGAAGCAATTCTGAGGGACAGCATGAATCTGCAGGGATGAATCAAAAACAGTCAGCATGGTTTGTTAAGGGGAGGTCATAGCTGACCAACTTGATTGAATGTTTTGAACAGGTAACCAGGTGCATATATCATATGTATATATTCTACTTGGACATCAGCAATATCTTTGAGAAGGTCCCACATGGGAGACTGATAGCAAAGGTAAAAGCCCATGGGATGCAGGAAAATTTGGCAAATTGGCTCCACAATAGGTTGAATGGCAGGAAGCAGAGGATGATGGTTGAGAAGTGTTTTTTGAACTCGAGGTCTGTGTTGAGTGGAGTCTCACAGGTGTCAGTGTTTGGGCCCTTGCTGGTTGTGGTTTTTTACAAGTGGTT
>NC_057713.1:71204630-71255630 GCF_004010195.1 Chiloscyllium plagiosum
GGACCAGTGCAGCGGCCCCGCTCGGTCCTAGTGCACTTCTATTCATATAAGGACAAGCTAAAAGTCATAGAAACTGCCAGATCCTTGGGAAAAGATCCGCAGACACTGCTGTACAAGGGGTCAAAATCATGTTTTTCCAGGATTTTTCAGCAGCTATAATTCGAAAGAGGAAGTTAAAAAGAGGCTGAGGAACCTGGGCATCCAATACTCCATGATATACCCCGCAGTGCTTTGTTTCAGCCACGAGGACTCAGTTTATACATTTGATTCGGCGGATAAGGCCCAAACATTTGTGGACACTTTAAAATAGACGGATTGGCTGAAGAATATGGTTAATGTTTGTTCTCTTTTCTATGTTTCCCCATGTTTTCCCTTCCTTTTTTTATTCCTTTCTTTCTCCCGAATAATTTCCTTTTTGGAAAGGGGGGGAAAGACCTTGGAATAAGTTGTTCCTTTTTTTTTAATAACTGGATTTTCTGATGGGAAATTTTGTGGACGTTCTTTGTTGTCTCTCCCCCTTTTTGTTTGTTCGGCTTCTCTTTTAGTCACAAGTAGGGGTCACATGAAGCCAGGGATGGGTGAAGTGCTCATCCTGACTTTGTATTTTTTTCTGTTGATTTAAGGATCATCTCCTTGTTTTTTGTCTGGCCTAAGGCTGGGGCACAGTCCGGATTTGAAGGAGCTGTGAAGGAGGGGATGGGTAGGATGAATGCTCCCTATGGGCAGGGGGAAAAGTCTTCTATTCAAGGTTCTATAGTTGGTTTTCTTTGTAGTTTTTTGGTAGTAATAGTTGTTTATAGTTATGATAGAGTCGTTTTTGTATATATAGTTTTTCAATTCTATGAGTCTTTATTTACTTATGCTTGGCACTTTATAAGCAGGGTTCTCCCTCCGAGAGATTCAAGGGTGTCTGAAAGGGGATATGGCTAAGTGTCTTATTAAATGGTGCACCTGGAACATTAAGGGAAGTCATTTGCCTGTTAAAAGGACAAAAGTGCTTTCTAGCCTTAAGAGGGGAAGGGTTGATATCGTTTTGTTGCAGGAAACCCATCTTGATGATGGGGAACACCTGAAATTACAACAGCAGGGTTATGACCGGGTATTCTTTTCATCCTTTACTACTAAACGTAGGGGAGTGGCAGTACTTCTCCAGAAAAATCTTCCGTTCACATTATTAGAGCAGGTGAAAGATGAGCAGGGATGGTTTGTGATACTTAAAGCCCTGATACATGGGGAGGAATATGACATTTTAAACATCTACTGTCCTCCATCGCATCCCCTCAAATTTTTGATTAGTGCTTTCTCTAAGTTGAGTGCTTTTGGAACACGGCACATTATTATGGGGGGGGGGGGATTTTAATTGTCTTTTGGATCTAACAGTAGACAGGATGCCTTGTGGGCCCCCAACTATTTCTTCACAGGCCAAGCAGGTGAGGAGTTGGGGCTGGTGGATATTTGGAGATGTCTTCACTCTACCGCCAGGGACTTCACAGTTTTTTTCAAACCCGCATAAATGACAAACGAAGATTGACCTCTTTCTGGCTCCCTCGGCCCTTCTGGATTCGATTATGAGTTGTAAAATTGGAAATATAACTATCTCTTCTCACACAGCAGCATATTTGGAGGTTAAGGCCAAGAGTGAAGGGCCAGGTTTGTGGCACTGACATTTGGACGCTTTTCTCCTTAAGGATTCCAAATTTGTGAAATACCTTTTGAAGGAGTATCAGAAATTCTTGACTATCAACTCAGGCACGGCTAGTAGTCCATCCATGCTATGGGAGACTGCTAAGGCCTTTGCCTGGGGATTAGTTATTTCCTATTTGGCTAGCCGTAAACAACAGAAGGAGGAACAGCAACGTCTACTTGAGACGCGGTTGAAAGCCGCGGAGACAGCACATTTTGCGCGGCCTTCGGTGACTAAGCTACAGCGGATCACGGCCCTCTGGGCTGCCTTGAATTCAGTACCGACACAAAACACAAAGAAAGAACTTGCTTTTGCTAGACAGAGGCTGTTTGAATATGGGGATAGGCCAGGGAAGCATTTAGCATACCTGACTAGGCAAAAGCCCCAATCCATTGCTGCAATCAGAGACAGTGCCGGGGTCCTTACTTATGATGCTAAAAAGATTAATGAGGCTTTTCGGAGCTTTTACTCTGAATTGTATCAGTCTGAAGGTTGCGAGGACAGGAGGGCTAAAATGGAGACCTTTTTTAAGAACCTGGACCTCCCAGGGGTAACCTTGGAACAGGCCTCTCTCCTTCATGCCCCCTTGACAGTTCAGGAAATACAGGAGGCAGGTAGGCAACTTCAGAGAGGGAAAGCGCCTGGCCCTGATGGTCTTCCGGGTGAGTTTTATAAGGAGTTTATAGGGATTCTGACAGGGCCAATGTTGGAGATGTACAATCACTCCTATATGCATGAATGCCGAACACCATCTTGAGAGAAGCTAATATTTCCTTCATGCTTAAGAAGGGGAAGATTCCTGAGGATTGTGCCTCATAACAGACCCATCTATCTATTAAATTCAGATTTCAAGATTCTGTCCAAGATCCTGGCGCTGAGACTGAAAAGGGTGTTGCCCCATATTATTAAAGGGGACCAGACAGGCTTTATAAGGGGCTGTAGGTTCTCTAATAATATTAGAAGGTTGCTGAATGTGGTCCAAGCTTGTCAGCAATGATCAATTCAGGGGTTGGTGATTTCCTTAGATGAAGAGAAAGCATTTGACTGGGTGGAATGGCCGTATCTTTTTTATGTCTTAGAACAGTTTGGGTTGGGTGGAGTCTTTGCTAGGTGGGTGGAGGTTTTATATCGCTAACCTCTGGCCGCTGTCATCACCAACAGGGTGAAGTCTGGGAATTTTACGATTGTAGGGGTAATTGGCAAGGCTGTCTGCTCTCAACGTTGTTGTTTTCATTGGTGATAGAACCACTGGTAGAGGCCATTCATCAGAACGTCCACATAACCACTCCAGAAGTGGGATCAAGGGCACACAAGATTACACTATACGCGGATGATGTCCTTCTGTTTTTATCGAACCTGATACCTCTGTACCCCATTTGATACAATGTATCAATTCATTTGGGGCTATTTCAGGATATAAGATTAACTTTGCAAAATCGGAGGCTATGCCTTTGAGCAACCTTAAGGACGCACCAGAAGTTGAAGGTGGCTCTAAGTTCCCTTTTAAGTGGTCACGGGCAGGGTTCCGGTACATATGCATTTTTAATACTCCCAAGTTCGATCTGTTATTTTGGACTAACTTAGCTCACTTGCTCAACAATACTAGGCGAGATCTCCAGAGATGGGAGGCTCTTCCAATTTCATAGCTAGGCTGAATATCTCTCATTAAGATGAATGTTCTTCCTCGTTTGCTTTATCCCATGCGTATGCTCCCTATAATGTTTCCCAGGTCAACGCTGCGGAAGCTTATGGTGTGGTTTGGTTTCTTTGTCTGGCATCGTGAGTGGCCCCTCATCAAACTTACTAAATTGCAGTTGCCTCATGGAGGGGGAGGAGTTAATTTCCCAGACATCAGAAGGTATCAATTGAGTTCCCTGCTGTCCTTTGTCTGCGATTGGGTAGGTAACGATCCAAACTCAATATGGCTGGATATTGAGGCCTCCCAAGCAAAAAAGTGCCCTCTTATTAACCTGTTGTTAGTGGCTAAGACGAGGACTGCCGGAACCCCATTGTCATTAGTACAGTCAGGGCTTGGAGGGCGATGCGTCAGCGTGAGGGTTGTTTATCCAAGACTTCACCACTTACACCTATAGTTGGCATGCCAGGGTTCCGACCAGGGATGATGGACTCAGGGTTCAAAATATGGGCAGCGAGAGGAGTTTCTAGTTTGGGAGACTTGTTTGAGGGGGAAGTTATGATGTCTTTTGAGCAACTGAGCTGCAAATATGGGTTACCCAGCAGAGATCTTTTCCGTTTTTTTCAGGTTAGGGATTTCATCCAGAAGAAGACTACACTTGTCACTAAGCCCTATCAGCCCGATACAGAGAGGATGTTGCTACGCTCCACAAGCATCCTTTCAGTTAGTGCCCTCTATCACCTGCTGGGTGGCAGGGCCTGGCAGGATATTAACCGGTTATGTGAGGTCTGGGAGCTAGGAGTGGAGATCTCTTCTGAAACATGGGAGAACATATGGGAGAATACTCGAAAGATCTCAATCTGTAATAGGACATGCCCTACGCAGTTAAAAGTTCTGCACAGAGCTCATCTGGCACCAGACCGTCTGGCAAAGTTTTAAAAAGGGGCATCTTCAGCGTGTCCCAAATGTAAAATAAGTGTAGATACTCTTACCCATTGCTTCTAGACATGCCACAGGCTTCGTGTTTACTGGAGTGCTGTGGCGGGAGAGATTGGGAGGGTATTGAGGACTGAAGTCGAAGTAGACCTGGTACCTCTCCTCTTAGGTCTACCGAATTTACCATCTTTAGAAGAAACTATTTAATATTCTTGCATACTGTGCACCGAAGAATATTCTGATGAATTTGGTGCCTGAGAATCTGACGGGCTTGCTGGGATGGCAGACATTCCCTTGAACGTTTTTACAAACATGGTGCACCACATAACAGACAATTTTTATAAGACATTGCAGCCCTACTTGAGTTATTTGGAAACAGATTTGTCAGTTGTCTTAACTAGGGTGTTTGCTTAACCAGGATGGTTAGATTTGTCAAGCCCTGGGCCCTGGAGAGGGTCTCCTGATATATGGGTATATATACAATGCTCCCATTCCTCTGTTTGGGAGCTTTGCACTGAGCATAACTGTTCTGTATTCTGTGGGGTTTTTTTTGCTTTTTTTTTGGTGTCGCTTTGCACAGTGTTAGGGTTTGTTTTGTATTACAGGGTAGGTTAATAGTTAGGTGACAGTAGTTGTATTGTTTTTGTGTTTGTTTTCTTTTTACTATACTGATATTTGTTATTGATTGTATTTTTCAATAATTTTATATGTTTGTAAAGTTAAAAAAAGTTTTGCTAATAAATATATTTACAAAAAAAATGTATCAATGTCCAAGTATTTAATAAGTGCAGGCTGTATTCCAAATCCTGTAATACGGACACGTGCTAATAGTCTGTACTCAAGAATCTACACACAGATGACAAATGCCTGAAGGTCGTTGGGCACCAGTTTGGGATATGCGTGTCTTTATACAGCAACATCTGTGACTAAGCAGTCCTCTTCATGGTACCTCTGCTCTCCACAGATGGAAAGGGGGGGGTTGCACTAATATTTGCACTAAATGTAATCTGTTCTACTTCCTCCCAAGTGGGAAATAACACTCAATGAGATAACCATCCTTGGTTTGATTAATTATTGGCACATGTACCAGGATACAGTGAAAAGTTTTGCTTTGCTTTCGATGCAGGCAGATCATTACATACAAAGGTCATAGGGTGATTGAACAGAGCGAGGAATACAAAGTTATAGCTGCAAAGAAGGTGCACAAAAGCCAAAATCGACATTAGAGTTTAAATTTGAGAGGTCCGTTTAGAAGTCTCGTAACAGCAGGGTAGAAACTGTTCTTGAACCTGTTGGTACATGTGGTTAAGATTTTGTATCTTCTGTCTGATGGAAGAGGATGGAAAAGAGTATAATCAGGGTGGGAGAGGTCTTTGATGATGTTGGCTGCCTTTCTAAGACAGCTAGAAGTGTAGATGGAGTCCATGGATAGGAGGTTGGTGTGCGTGATGGACTGTAGTTTCTTATTGTCCTGAGCAGAGCAGTTGCCACATAAAGCATGCAACCAGGTAGAATACTTACTATGATGCATGTGTAAATGTCGGTGAGGGTCCTTATGGACATACTGAATTTCCTTAGCCTTCTGGAAAAAGAGGCATTATTGTCCCTTCTTGACCATCCCATCAATGTGGGTGGTCCAGGACAGATTGTTGGTGACCATTAGTCCTAAAAACTTAATGCTGTTGACCATCTCCATCTCAACTCCATTGATGTAGATAGGGTCATACCCTCTTCCTTGATTCCTGAAGTCAATGACCAGCTGTTTGATTTTGCTAATGTTGAGGGAGAAATTGTTATCTATACACCATGCCACCAAGCATGCTATCTCTTTCCTGTATTCTGTCTCATCATTGTTTGATACCCAGCTTAATAGTGGTGTCATCAGCAAACTTGTAGACAGAGTTCGGATGAAATTTGGCAAAGCAGTCATGAGTTAAAGGGAATACAGTAAAGGACTGAAAGTACATTCATGAGGGGCTGCAATGCTGAGATTGTTGTGGAAGAAGTGCTGATGCCAATTTTCACTAATTGCAGTCTGTTGGTCAGGAAGTCGAGGATTCAGTTGCAGAGGGCGAAATATAGTCCTAGGTCTTGGAGTTTGGATTTTAGTTGTTTGGGATTATAATGTTGAAGGCAGAGCTGTAGTCAATAAGTAGAACCGTGACGTAGGTATCCTTATTACCAGATGTTCCAGGGCTGAATGTAGGGCGAGATGGTGTCTGCTGTCAACCTGTTGTGACAGGCAAATTGCAAGGGATCAAAGCACACTGGGAGGCTAAAGTTGATATAAGTCATGACTAACCTCTCAAAGCACTTCATAATTATGGAAGTCAGTGCCACCAGGCAGTTGCTATTGAGGCATATTGTCCGTGTTTTCTTTGGTACCAGGCCAGTACTGGTCTTCCTGAAACAGAGGACGATTTCAAATCATAGCAAGGAGAAGTTAAAAATGTTAGTGAATACTCCTGCTAGCTGGTTTGCACTGAATCGTGGTGCATGGCCAGGGACTCCATGCTTGCTTTTCATGGGTTCACTCTCAAAAAGACCAATCTGACATCTGCAGCGGTGACTGAGAGAACAAGTGCATCCGAGGCATTCTGAGCAAGAGACACTGTTTCACTGATCTTCTGTTAGAACCGAACATAAAATGCATTGAGAACATTAGGGAGTGATGTTTGCTATTCTTTCTGCCTCATTTTGTTGCCTGTTATGTTGTGTTGGCCTTAACACAGATGGCAGGTGTCCATGTTGTTCGTTTGGGTCTCTAACTTAGTCCAGTGCTACCTCTTGGCATCTCTAATGGCTTATAAAGGTCATATCTGGATTTCTTGTCAAGGTTAGGGTCATCTGACTTGGACTCCACATAACTGGGCTTCAGTAGACATGTATTTCCCTGTTCATCCATTGTTTCCAGTTGGAGAACATGTGAATTGAGTTCTTTGGCATGAGGTCCTCTCCACACTTGCTAATGAAGTTCATGACAGTGGTGGCCACTGAATTCGTGAATATGGACCAGTCCACTGATTCCAAGCAGTTTCACAGAGGTTCTTCCGCTGTCTAAGACCAGCACTATGCTATCTTTAGTACTGGGTCCTCATGTTTCAACTTCTGCTTGTAAGCTGGGAGGAGGAACACAGCATTGTGTTCTGATTTATCAAAGCATGGACGGGATATGGATCAGGTATCTTTGATGGTTATGTAGGTGCCTTTGAAGGTCAAGGATGTTTGATTTCCTGTTGATGGTACTTTGAGACATGTTGATGGCACTTTGGTAGCACCCTCTTGAGGTTGACCTGGTTGAAGTCACTGGCCACAACGGTGGCACAGTGGTTAGCACTACTGCCTCACAGCGCCTGAGACCCGGGTTCAATTCCCGCCTCAGGCGACTGACTGTGTGGAGTTTGCACGTTCTCCCCGTGTCTGTATGGGTTTCCTCCGGGTGCTCCGGTTTCCTCCCACAGTCCAAAAGATGTGCAGGTCAGGTGAATTGGCCATGCTAAATTGCCTGTAGTGTTAGGTAAGGGGTAAATGTCGGGGTATGGGTGGGTTGCGCTTCGACGGGTCGGTGTGGACTTGTTGGGCCGAAGGGCCTGTTTCCACACTGTAATGTAATCTAATCTAATCTAATAAGGCCTCACGGTATTTCGTTTCAAGTGCATTTGTAGCGATCATAATTCTAATCTGTGTTAAAATTAACCTATGATTAAAGCACTGTTCCTTTTTTTCTACATACCCTCATTATCTTCAGATATATTGTCAGTCCTAAAAAATAGTTACTTTTAGGGGACCGAGAGACTTTTTTCACCTCTATCCAAATGGATGCTACATCTTCTGATCCAGGATCACTTCTTGCTGTCATGCTTAATTCATCTGAGACTAACAATGTTACCCCAACACCATGAAAGAATGAACAGGGTGAATTCACCTTCTACTGGAAAAGAAGGGCTGATCCTCATAGCCCTGAAGTTGGTTTTACGATGTGGTATGAGATCTTTTTGATACACTACCAGAAGTCCCCAAGTGTAGTGTTAGACCTTACAGAGGAATCTCTGATATGGTCTTTGTATATATCAGATGCATCAAAGAAAAAGCATTGTGAACAACACCAAGAACTCTTCATTGCATTTTTCAATCTGACCAAAGGCATTTGATTCATTGTGAACCTTTCACAGACTATGCTTTAAAGATTCAAATCTCCAAGAAACTCATCACAATCCTGCACTTATTTCATAATGATACAGATACAACTGTCTGGAACAGATGCATTCAAAATCTGCACTCAGATCGAGCAATGCTGTGCAATAGCTCTATACTATTTGCAATCTACCAGACAGTGGCTGGTCGTTTCTTCAAAGATCAACAATCCTTTGGTGTTAGCACTATATACTTTCCAGTTGCAAAAGCTGTTGACCCTTAGTCACCTCGGTGCCAAAACTAATTGACTTCCATTATATGGATAACTGATGCATGTTCTGCATTGGATTTTCTAGCACCTTCAATCTCTTCAATTCTGCATACAAGTATTCTTGAAAAAAAGCAAATAGATCAGTGACTTGATCAGCCAAATTGCCATTTCCAATTGAAAGATTGACTCCACAATGCATCAATTGTTTCCTTAGCCTCAACAGCCACCTCTCACAAAAGGTCACCATTAATGGGAGATATAACAGCAGATCAGCTGTGTCAGCACAGCCTTATACAAACTACAGCAAAGATTTCCATTAATTACCAAATATTTTAGTGTAAAGATTGGTTAGAATCACCACTCCCCTGTGCAGTGGGATCTTAACTGAGCATCAGTGACACATAAGAATGCTGGAGAAATTCCATCAGTAGGGACTGAGCCACATCTTCTGGATTCACTGAGAGGAACATTGTAGATGTGCTTCATATTCTTTTGAGGCTAGCTCCATAAATATTCAAGTAAGTGTCCTGCAAAATCAATTTTGATAAGGTAGACAACAAAATCAGACAATTAAAAACCATTTCTACCTCATTTCCTTCCTTTGCTGTCCTTCGCCCACCAAAAGAAGATCTTGATCTCTCAACTCTCAAAATACATAATTCCCAGAACAGGAGCATCAAAAGACAAAGAAAATGCTTCAAAGGCACTTATGGTGCTGTCCTGAATCAAGATAATATTGACTTTAATGACTAGGAGAAGCTTGCTACTGGCAATCACTTGTCCATCTAATTGTATTATGCTTTGTGTTCCATAGCTTATTATGAGGCAGGTTGCATGGGAAAAGAAAGTAAAAGAAGCAATTCCTGAAGTCTTGTTCTGCCCCATGCATACAAAGATCAATAATTTGAGAACTGGCCCGTTCAGTCACATGAAGATCCAAATGGCAAACAACTTGCAATCCTGAGAAGACATCATCTTGGATTTGAGAGACAGCTGATGATAATGACATTAAAATTGCATTGGTCTAGCTTCCTTAGGAACTGGTGAATGCCTATTTTGCTAATGAGAACACATGAAGGCCTGAGTGTCCCTAAACCTATCTCTTTTTGATTGCTTTCTACATTACGTTGATTGTTACCGAAGGCTAGTGCTGGTCACATTCACTGCTGCCTGGCAGACAATGAATTACATAGGTGGAAACAAAATGATTTACATGCTTTTACTGATTTGCTGCTTTGTTCTGTCAGAATCAATTACCTCACTTCTAATTAACAACTGCAGAACAGGCTGTGTTTTTGATCCAGATTTTGCTCCACACACCCTGCTGATAATTTGTTGCATTGCTATCAGAGCTGAACTGAGAGTTCTCCTGATCTCCTCAAGGAAGAAGAGACCTATCTAAAGTGCCAAGATCCGACTATACCTTTGGCAGTTATGGAAAAGAGAAGATATTGTTGAGGTAAACTAGTTTAATGGTGCTAAAATAATTTCTTCTCCATTGTTGTGGAATTATAGGTCTGGCTTATAGTGTATGTTAGGGTGCTGATTGCAAAAGCCCAACCTTTCTCCCATTTGTGTTTGAGAAGATAATGAGTGTTAAAATTAAAGGATGTGATTGTACTTATAATCATCATGGGAGAATGTGATTTTTTTTTCTGAATTACCTGATTCTAATGTTGAATATAAATAGACCTTGTCAACTTACAGGATGTCTCCCTCCCCTTAAATACTAAAAATGATCAACTAAGAATATGAATGCTGTTGCCAAACTTCCAGAATGAAAAGTTTAACAGTGCTATTTGGAACTGGCAGAAAGCTGTGCTGATATGAGAGTAAATTTTGACTGAGTCAAACAATATTAAAAGGTAACTTGAATACCATCATTTTGTACAAAGTTTATGCTAGATTCTGTTTACTGTGTAAAAAAGCTCCAGAAACAGGAATGTTAGGCCACTGTGTATTTATATCAAAATTGTGACTGAATAAAATCTATACTTTATACTTTAGGACCAGGTCATGCATAAAATGTTGGCACTTTTTGATTAAATGCTGTCGAATGGTAGCTTGTGGATTTGTGCTTGTGATTGACCCTGATGAGTTCTGATTTGAATTGGCCTTGGGGGTGAGGAGGAAAGCAAAGGCCGAGGTATTTCCTTGCAGAAAAGGAATAAGAAATGAACAGATAAATTCATCTAACATCAATTGAATGATGACTAACAATTTAAGTGGAATGAAATACATGTGTGAATAAGCTGTAGAATGTTTGTTATTTTGTCCGCAGTTCTAAACATAAAGCCCTATCACTCCTCATTAGAGTCAGGAGATTTTATTAGGCTGGAGAAACACCTGCTGTAAATCACTGCCCAATTCCCATAGGAAATATTGATTCAGTGTGCATGTTCAAGTAGTAATTTAAAGCATAAATTCAATCTGGGCAACCATAAATATAGCCCCTCATGAGATAACATTCTGTTCAGATCATTGAAGGGAGCGAGTGTATAAACAAGGTAAACATTGCATATATTTGTTAGCTAATTTTGGAACATGTGAATAAGGTCTTACATAAATGTTTTGTTTTTGGAGTGAGATATCTCCCTTAATTCTGAATTCTCCCTGAATTCTCTTATGAAGTAAATCAGTCGCCATCATTAAGTCACCTGTATTTACATGTGGAGAGTCCTTGAAACTGATCCAGCTACCTCAGAGTCAGCTCTCAGAGTGAACAGGATGTCTGACACTCCTGTTCTAATCTGTCAGCCAGGGCTCCCTGATTAGACCAGATAGCAGCTCTAATCAGGGAACTCATTAAGTCCACCGAGCTGACTTTGTTACAATTACTTTAGCTTGATTCTGATTTATGTCTGTGGACCTCGACCCATTAAAATATTGGTGCTGTGGCACAGTGGTTAGCATTGCTGCCTCATGGCATCAGGGACCTGGATTCAATTCCACCTTTGTGAAAATTTCACACAGACAGATGCCCATTCTCCCCATGTCTGTGTGGGTTTTCTCTGGGTGCTCCAGTTCTTCCCACAGTCCAAAGATGTGCAGGTTAGGTGGATTGGCCATACTAAGTTAGAGTCATAGAGATGTACAGCATGGAAACAGACACTTCGGTCCAACTTGTCCATTTCCTAAATTAATCTACTCCCATTTGGCCCATATCTCTTTCTAACCTTCCTATTCGTATACTAATCCAAATGCCTTTTAAATGTTGTAATTGTACCAGACTCCTCCACTTCCTCTGGCAGCTCATTCCATACACGCACTAACCTCTGTATGAAAAAGTTGCTCCTTTAGGTCCTTTTTAAATCTTCCCCCTCTCACCTTAAACTATGCCCTCTAGTTTTGGATTCCCCAACCAAGGGTAGGAGCCCTTGTCTATTCATCTTCATGTCTAATCATGTTCCTCATGATTTTATAAACCTCTATAAGGTCACCCCTCAGCTTCTGTTGCTTCAAGGAAAACAGCCCCAGTCTATTCAGCCTCTCCCTAAAGCTCAAACCCTCCAACCCTGGCAAATTCCTTGTAAGTATTTTATGAATTCTTTCACGTTTCACAACATCCCTTCTATAGCAGGGAGACCAGAATTACATGCAGTATTCCAAGAGTGACCTAACCAATGTCTTGTACAGCCACAACATGACCTTCTAACTCCTATATACTGAGCAATAAAGGCAAGCGTACCAAATGCCTTCCCCACTATCCTCTCTATCTGGGACTTTACTTTCAAGGAACTATGACCCTGTACTTCAAGATGTCTTTGTTCAGCAACACCCACCAGTACTGTAGCATTAAGTATATATGTTCTTCCCTGATTTGCCTTTATAAAATACAGCACCTCACATTTATCTAAATTTAGCTCCTTCTGCCACTCCTCGGCCCATAGAGTTAGGGATATTCAGGCTGGCTGGATTCGCTGTGGTAAATACAGGGTTACAGGGACAAGTGGGTGAGATGCTCTTTGGATGGTTGGTTTGGAATCAATGGGCTGAATAGCCTGCTGCCACACTGTAGGGATTCTATGCTTCTAAATATTTAACCAGAGACAAAACCTGCTGATACTTTAGATTTAATGATTGTAATTTAGCATTGAACTTTTCACATGCATAATTAAACTGTAAGTTTACTAAATTCCCATTGAGCCAATGAATTGTACATAACTACTTAGTAAAAATCAAGAGTGTCATTTCAGAGGTTCTGATATGTATAGATGTATGTATAGTGCAAATGTATAAAGTGAAAATGCCATTTTCAATTTACGAAGAGATATTTAGACTTCTAAGAGCTTTTAATATATGCAAGTTTGTCAAAATAGTCGCTGAGTTAGAATTAATCTGAAAATAATCGATCCTTCATACCATCAGATTACATATTAGTGTCTGGGGAGATATTTCAGCTTCATTACACTTAGCACTATTTTACCGTGCACTTGTAAGTACTCCACAATCTCATCTTTAATAATGGACTCTACCAAATAAAATCTAAAACAGATTGGGCAAACCAGCCTATAATTCCCTATGAACACACCGCAAAGTTTTGAAGTAAATAATTGAGGAGATTGTGGAGGCATTAGCGGTAATCTTTCAGGAACCATGGGAGTTAGGGCAGGTCTCGGAGCACTGGAAAATGGCAAATGTAACAACCCTGTTTAAAAAGAAAGGAAGGAAGAAACAGGAAAATTTAGGCCATTTAGTCAGACCTTGGTCATTGGTAAGATTTTAAAGACCATTATTAAACATGAGATTGCGGAGTATACAAGTGTGCTAAAACAGTCCATGCAGTTCAGATGATTTATGCACCTTCAGACCTTTTAGCTTCCCAATGATGACATTCTCATTAGTGATGGCTATTACACTCACCGCTGTCCCCTGACTCTATTGAAGTTCTGATACGCTATTGATGTTTTCCACTGTGAAAACTAAGGAAAAGTACTTAATCGGCTCCTCTGCCATTTCTTTGTTCCACAGTATGACTTCTCTAGCCTTATTTTCTAGTGGTTGTGTGTCCACTCTTGCCTTTTTATATATCTAAACAAAAACTTGCAATCTTTGTTACAGCAAGTGACAGGTTTCATCTTCTCTCCCACTTATTGCTTTTTTAGTTATTCTCTGCTGGTTTTTGAAGGCTTTCCAATCTTTTGATTTCCCAGTAGTTTTCACCATAATGTATGCTTTTTATTTTGCTTTTACGCTTTGCCTGACTTCCCTTGTCAGTTGTGGTTGCCTCGTTCTCAACTTAGTGAACTTTGTGAGCCCTACAATGAAGTTCTGTTGTACCTCTGAAATTGCCCCCAGAAACTCCTGCCATTGCTGCTCCTGCTCGGCTCCCTTTCCAATCAGCTCTGGCCGGATCATCCCTCAGGTCTTTGTAGATACCTTTGCTGAACTGTAACACTATTATATCTGATTCCAGCTTCTCCCTCTCAAACTGTGGGGTTTACAAAGTTAAAAATCACACAGCTCCAGGTTATAGTCCAACAGGTTTAATTGGAACCACTACCTTTCGGAGCGCTGCTCCCTCATTAGGTGGTTGTGGAGTACATAATTGTAAGACACAGAATTTATAGCAAAAATTTACAGTGTGATGTAACTGAAATTATACATTGAAAAATACCTTGATTGTTTGTTAAGTCTCATCTGTTAGAGTGACCAAGTTCGTTTCACTTCTTTCATATGTAAATCACAAAACCTTTTTAAAAAGTTACATTCTCAGGTTAACTTTAACAATTGGTGTCAACCCAGATAATACGTTGAAGGTGGTAAGCTGTGTGCTGTTGTCTGTGCCATACTGTTTAGACTGATTCTAATCTAAAAAATGAGTTAACAGAGTCTTAAATGGACTCGTGCAGTTTTTGAGCAAAGTACAATGTAACTCTGCAAGTACAAATTCACCCCTCAAATGTATATATGTGTGTGTGTGTGTGTCTAAGGTGGGGGGTTGTGATTGACTGTGAGCGAGAGTATGTGAGAGTGTAAAGGGGTCTAAGTCTCTGAGAGGTTGCATGTCTGAGTGCAGGAGTGTGTCTGCGATGGAGGGTTGTGAGTGTCTGAGAGAGAGTGTGTGTGAATGTAAAGGGATCTAAGTGTGGATGTGTGTGTGTCTGTGTATATGAGGGTGTGTGTATATATAGGAGTGTGTGTGTGTGTGTGTATGTATAGTGCAATGGTGGTCACCTGTAGTGTGACATGAACCCAAGGTCCCAGTTGGGGCTCTCCCTATGGGTACCGAACTTGATTAGATTCCCTACAGTGTGGAAACAGGCCCTTCGGCCCAACTAGTCCACACAAACCCTTCGAAGAGTAACCCACCCAGACCCATTCCCCATATTTACCCCTGACTAATGCACCTAACTCTATGGCCAATTCACCTAACCTGCGCACCTTTGGGCTGTGGGAGGAAACCGGAGCACCCGAAGGAAACCCACGCAGACACGCAGAGATTGTGCAAACTCCACACAGACTGGAATTGAACTCTGCTCCCTGGCACTATGAGGCAACAGTACTAACCACTGAGCCACCATGCCACCCTCAACTTAGCTATCAGCCTCTGCTCGGCCACGTTTTGCTGCTGCCTGTTCTGAAGTCCGCCTTGGAAGATGGTCATCCGAAGGTCCGAGGTTGAATGTCCTGCACCACTGAAGTGTTTTCCAACTGGGAGGGAACACTCCTGTCTGTTGATTGCTGTGCAGTGCCCATTCATCTATTGCCATAGCCTCTGCTCAGTTTCACCAATGTACCATGCCTCCGGGCATCCTTGATTAGATTAGATTACATTACAGTGTGGAAACAGGCCCTTCGGCCCAACAAGTCCACACCGACCCGCCGAAGCACAACCCACCCATACCCCTACATTTGCCCCTTACCTAACACTACGGGCAATTTAGCATGGCCAATTCACCTGACCTGCACATCTTTGGACTGTGGGAGGAAACCCACGCAGACACGGGGAGAACGTGCAGACACTCTCAATCCCCCACACCAGGCACCCACTCTTACAGACACACACTCTCACACATGCACCCTCTCACAGACTTAGACCCCTTTACACACTCACACACACGTATACACTCACTCTCACAGACACTCACAACCCCCCATCCCAAGCATATATACACACACACACACACACATTTGTGAGGTGAATTTGTACTTGCAGAGTTACATTGTACTTTGCTCAAAAACTGCATGAGTCCATTTAAGACTCTGTTAACTCAATTTTCAGCTTGGAATCAGTCTAAACAGTATGGCACAGACAACAGCACACAGGGGACTTAACACCTTCAATGTATTATCTGGGCTGACACCAATTGTTAAAGTTAACCTGAGAATGTAACTTTTTAAAAAGGTTTTGTGATTTACATATGAAAGAGGTGAAACAAACATGGTCACTCGAACAGATGAGAGTTAACAAAAACCAAGGTATTTTTCAATGTTTCAGTGAGCAAAATTTCAGTTACATCACACTGTAAACTTTTGCTATAAATTCTGTGTTTTATAATTGTGTACTGCACAACTACCTGATGAAGGAACAGTGCTCCGAAAGCTAGTGCTTCCAGTTAAAACTGTTGGACTATAACCTGGTGTTGTGTGATTTTTAACATTGTACACTCCAGTCCAACACTGGCAACTGTAAGGTGTCTTCTATCATATTATGCACACTGCCCCCTTGGGCTTTCTTCACACTAAGCCCCATAATCAAGTCTATCTCATTACATATCCACAAATGCAAAACCACCCCCAAATGGGTTCTACCTTAAACTGCTCATTGACATTCCCTGAATTCCTCTTCTTGGAATTCATTACCGACTTAATTTTCCCAGTCTGTCTATACATTGAAGACCCCATTATTATTGTAATAATGCCTTTCTTACATGCTTTTACTGACTCCAGACTTATTTTCTGCCCCACATGCTGACTTCTGCTAGAAAGCCATAACTCCCACCAGGATCTTGTTTCCTGTGCTGTTCCTGAACTCTACCCACACAGACTATGTACCATCCAACTCTTGCAATCGATTTAATTTAATTTCTTACCAACAAGGCCAGCCTGCCCCCTTAGCCTATCTGCCTGCCCTTTCGATAGGGCAAATACCCTTGGGTATTTTGTTTTCAGCCCTGATCCACTTGCAGCCACATCTCTGTGATACTTACAACATCATACCCATCAATTTCAATCTGCACTACAATCCTTTACCTTGTTTCATACACTGAGCACATTTAAGTACATCACCCTCAGTCCTGCATTGACTACCCCTCCTTCTCATAGTTGTCGCCTTATCTGCTGTATCTGAAGTTAGATTGCTGACCCTTTCCATATTCTCTGTCCTCTGTAGTGAGGAGGTGGGGCAGAAAATAAATCAGGAGATATTAAAGAGGTGTAAAAAAGACATGACTACAAAGACATTAATAGACGGGCAAACTGAGAAAATCAGGTTAGTGGCAGGTCCCATTGAAATTATTAATGGAATGCCTACAAGATGGTTTCTCTGTCCTATTACTTTTTCTGGAAACTTTTCCCCATTAATGTTTTCCATAATTTTCCATTCAATTGAGCCCACCCTATTTAGTTCAAAGCCAAATGATGTTGGAAAACAGTGCTGTTCAGTGAAAAATCCATCACCTTGATAGTTTTGTGATCCCTTTTGTGATAAACTACCTGCTTCTGCCTCTGAGCTAAAAAGCATTGCAACCTTTAGAGGCTGGCAACCCATATCTGAAACTGAGCACTGAAAACCCTGTGTGCCAAGAAAGCAATGCAAGTCACAGAAGCTGGTAGTGCTAATGTCAGTGAGTGTCTGCTAAGAAAAAAAATGTAAAGTATAGAAAGGCTGATACCATCCTAATCAGCGCAAAGTGAGTGAGTACTAGGAAGGTAAGCTAAGAGCCGTAAGATGCATCCTGCACAAATGCATGTGTGTCTCTGTGTGCAAAACAATAAGGCAAAAGCATGGGAATCCCTGAGCCCCAAAGTAAAATTTTGAAGGGCTCAAATTTTGAGAGTTTGTCAAAAAACAGCCAGAGTGATTAAGCCTGTTTTTGCTGATCCCAACTTATGAAGTTAAGGGGTCAAGTGGGATATTGACCACAGAATGTGCAGGGAGACTGTTATGAAGAAACAATTAGACGAAGGACAGAACAAGAATTTGGCAAGTTGAATCTGCCATGTACTTGCTCTGATTTCCACGTTGGGAACTTATACTGTCAAGTTTCTCAGGTTGGAGAGGTGATTTGGAAATAACATGTAAATAAAATGAGTTGTCTTTAATGAGATGCAAAAGTATGGAAATAACATAATTACCACTCAATAACAAGATTCTGAAGTTGCCATTTAAGGCTTGAGGGGAAAATTGCAAAATGATTTTTTTTTCATATTTCAAAATGGCAAACATGGTTCGTGTATATGTACCCTATGTATAAATTAACCCGCGATTCTGAAAGAATTCTTCAAGGCTTCAAAAGTTAACTGTCACTCTAAGATCTATGGCACATTTTGGTCAGTAGACTAACTTGTTTTGCTCTTATTTAGTTGGCTGGCATGTTCTTTCGAAGAATATGGTGCTGGAAATGCACAGCCAGTCGGGCAGCACCTGAGGGGCAGGGCTTATGCTCAAAGCGTTGATTCTCCTGCTCCTCGGATGCTACCTGACCAGCTATGCTTTTCCAGCACCACACTCTTTGACTCTGATTTCCAGCATCTGCAATCCTCACTTTCTCCTGTCATATCCTTTTGTCAGAAACCATTGGCTGAAGATGCAATTGGAACGTGTATAGTATCACATAACAAAACTGCAAACTGTAGTCTATCATCTGCTGTTAGGAATGCCAGAACAATTGGAATTTTATAGCCATAATTTCCTTCTCCACATATTTTAAGTGTGCAGCTAAACATAAACCATCTGTTACTACCTTTACATATTCAACAAATGGCTATTTTACTTAAATTTTAATAATAATAAAAGACCTGCTTAAACTTCCATACAAACTAAGAAGAAATGACAAATGCTTATGACCATTTTTTTGGTGGAAATAGCCACGAACCCATTGAGTTACAGCAAAGTGTTTATGGTCACACACAAAGATCCTATAATACAATCATTTCCAAAACTGATTTTCTTTGAAATTTATCAGTCTAAACACAGTTGCATTTGAATTAGATAAATGATTACTACAAAGAAATATTTAAGTCACAACTTCTGAGAAAGATGTAAAATTTCTTATTCCATACTTTCATTCAAACTATTAATTACAGCGATCGGAGTGATAATGGAAAGAGGCATTAGAAGACTTAGTAGAAGACTGCATGTTATGCCATGTTGTGTATTTATCTGAGGAAAATATTAATAAATGTTTCAATAGAGGTTATTGAATATTCTAAAATGCATTTCAACCTAATGTATGAATTAGGATCAGATGTAAACCATTTTTTAGCCTTTCGCATTTGCTCTACCATTTAATATGAATGGCTGATCTGTTTATGTTTTGAATTCCAGATTTCCATCTACCCCAAACAATTTGCCTAGAAGAGTCTATCCACCTCCACATTAAAAATATTCACCTTCTCAGGCAAAGAGTTACAATGTTGCACAATCCTCTTGGGGGGAAAAAGAAAACTCCTCACTCCTTCCTGAAAAGGCAGAACCTAATTGTTAAACAATACTCTCTACTTGAGGACTAACCGACAAGTGTAAATATCCTTTCAACTCCCACCTTGTCAAGATCATTCAGATTGTATGCACTTTAATCAAGTCATCCTAAACTGCTCTAACCTTCTGTGGAAACAAGCTTAGTCAGTCCAACCTATCTCATAAGATATCCCAGTCATTCCAGGTATTCATCTAGCAAAAATGCACTAAACTGCCTCCAACGCACTTATCCTGTTCTATCAATACTCACTCACTATTGGAGATGTGCTCACATCAATCCCTATATAATGTGCTGTCTCATCACGTATCTGACTTATTGGACTGAATTTTACTGTCCATTACTCTTCAAGTAAAGTGAGGTGTATTGAGTGTGGTTAGATGCTAGAAACTGTGTCAGGGTAGTTCCCCAGTGTCATGCCACTGCTAGTGAGGTTATACAGTGGTAAGAAAGACAGCAGCTTAGTGACCTGCTGAGCAGACGCAGGGAGTCAGTTTGAATGACTAATGGTCAGTTTCTGAGACCTTGCCATTGTTTTGCCATTGATAAAGCAGCCCTCTATTGAGTCAGAAAGCCATCTGCTACATGAAGGCAGCCTTCACTACAGTTTACTAAACCGAACATCAGAGACGGAGGGAGTGGTCGAAGGAGGAGACCACCAGCAACAAATAGACTTCTATGTGGATGCATCCCTCCTCCCTCTCCATTCTCTGTTTAGCCCAATTAATAATTTATCTCATGCTCATCCTTCTGAGCATGCTTCAAAATGGGATATACTATCACAGACTCCTCACTGCCACAAATGTCTTATCCTACCAAGACTTCAGAGTTACTGGCTCTCTGACGGGACCACATGTTCACCGCCAGTCCACAAAAACATAAGAAATCAGAGTAGGATGAGGCTATTTGGTTTGTTGAGCTTGCTTGCCATTCACGAGGATCATGCTTGTGGTCTTGACTCCACTTTTCTGCCTGTCCCATAATGTTGGTTTCTTTGTAGATAAAAGAAGAACTGTTTAACTTAGCCTTAAATGTACTCTGTGCCCTGCCTACTCTTAATTGCCTCCTTCTGGCAATGTTGTGGGAAGTGTCTAGGCTCTGACCTGAGTGAGTAAGTCACCCAAACATTACTTCAATGATGGGGCTTCTACCACTTCAGCAAAACACGTGTAATTTCTGATTGAAAGTAGGGATCTTGGGAAGGATATTCAGAGTTTTCTGTGGTGACTTTTGCAGAAATGCTAACTTAATCCACTGAATATTGAGGCCTTCTCTCTCCTTCCCTTTCTTGCTATCCGTTCCCCGGCTGCTATAGGCTGCTGTTTCTGCTCAGTTGGTGGGCCTCCTACTGGCTTCAAGAGCCTACCTGCCATCCTTAATTGAATTTTGAACTCCCCCTCTAGCCTTTAAACCTATCCTGAAATGATAAAAACAGAATTCAGATTTCATGAGCTAAATATTTTAGTTTCTTTCTGTAAAATTACAATAGTGTATGTTGTCACATATTAGATTGACCAGTCCTGCTAATCTGAGAGTACTGTTTTGTTTAAAGGAACGTGCCATAACATGTGTGCTAAATTGCATAACATAATTATAGTAACAGACAGAGTGGTGAACGCACCAAATTAAATTAAGGCTTCATTGATAATTGATCTCAGTAAATCTCACTTTGAATGATAAATATGGTTTTATTCAGCAGCCTGGTAGATCAAGCACTTGACAGTGTAACTTACAAATAATGTGCCTGCCATTTGAACTTGCATTTCAGTTTTGTGAAGTTGCACAGAGCTGGGCAGACTGTTTGATGGAGTGCAACAAAAAGGTGAGAAAGAAAGCAAGCAAAAACACTGTGCCAACTAATGATTGATGCCAAACTGCATTATTGGCACGAGGAGGTGAGGGCTGCAGATGCTGGAGATCAGAGTAAAAAAAGTATGGCACTGGAAAAACACAGCAGGTTGAGGAGCAGGAGAATCAATGTTTCGGGCATAAGCCTTTCGTCAAGGGGGAAGGGGGCTGAGGGATAAATGGGAGGGTAGGGAGTGAGGTAGCTTTAGGTACTTAAGGACCCCTGACTGCTAACAATGAGAGCTATACTGGAACTGCACTGGTTATCATTCTACCAGTGTGCCTTGATGTACGACCATATCAATAATTTCATGTTGTTCAATGTCCACTCTACTGGTAGCTATACACATGAACATTAGACCTCTTCAGGGAAGCAGAGGCTGGGTTTTTAGGAATAAAGGCAACCCTTCTACGCATGACTGATGATACTTCTCCATCACATGATCACTTGAGAGCTGCCGTTATATGAGATTGTTTTCCTGGCATGTAGGTGACAGGCCAAGAAGGTGACTGACAGAACGGCAGGGGCAGGCATAGGAAGGAGTCCCACAACTGGCAATATAGAAAAGCAATAGGAAATGTTATAGTTCAACATCCAACCCACTGCCAATTGCACTTCTTAAGTGATCTGTTAAAGGCTAATTACTGCCTTCAAATGCAGTTAGTCCATTATGGCAAGGGCTGCCACCATGTGAGGAGATCACCTAGTGAAACCTAATAGCTTCTCAGCAGGTTCTTGGGGCCTAAGCGACCCACATTGATGAGGACAATATGACCCATGACAATAATGCCGCTATGATGAAATGGCATAGCTGGTGCTGTACAATCTGTTGTCCACAGTTACCAGGGCCTGGTTTACAACTACGCTTAACCCTATTCACTTAAGTTTGCTCCACTACTAATGATGACACTGCTGAGCAGCTTGCTCTTTGACTGGACTCTCAGCTCTTCAGAGCAGGGCACTCTGCTAAGTTGAACAACATCTCTTTAATTAGCCTGTGTTGGCAACATGCCTCCAGCCTTTGGCTCCAGCAGTAGGATTTTCCATTAATTGTAATATTCAATCCACATTGAGAGCTATGGAATACAAAAGTGTTGTTAAACAATAATCATCAGCTCCATTGCTCAGGAAAGAGCTGAATAGTATTTGCTGGAGAGGGTTTCCATGTTAATGTGCTCTGCTGCAAACTCCATTACAATTGCATCATGACTACTGCCTCCAAGAGCTTGCAGGCCATCTTTGGAGGAATATGAAGAATAAGACAAAGCAGGGACAATGCACAAAGTCACACTCTCTTGGTTAGCTCATGTGCAAACTCCATTTTCAGTGGCACTTTTGCACTGACCATTGTGAAATTATTATAACTAAAAATCAGATATAGCTGAGAAGTTCCACCAAGAGATCAAATTGAAATGGTTGATTTCTGTTTGCTTGGTTGAAAGCGTTATTTGATAGAGATGTAAGAGATTGGTGGAACTTCTCAGCTAGATGTGATTTTTTAGTCATAGTAGTTTCACGATGGTCAAGGCAAATAGTGTTCATGGCACTCTACAACATCAGTAATCCCTCTATATTGGTGGAGTCATTTAATTTTTAACCTGTTTGTCTCTGATTTTGTTTTATTCCTAGAGTAGGTAGCCTCTGTGCTTTCTCAAAGGTCGAGTGAATATCATATTTGCATATGTTGGAGACGTCGACCCCCACCTGGCAGGACCCACATACCTTAAATTTCACTTGCCATTAGCCAATGGCAGCGCTATAGTTGTACTAGTTGGAGGATTCAAGTGACCACCTTTGCTGGATGAGATGGACATGAGGAGTGCTCCCTTATCTTCTGCAGCCAGCCCTCCTTCTACTTGACCTTTGCAGAAGTTTCCATCTCTGTAGCCTCTGCTCAACCTTATGCTCATTTCTTACACCAAGAGGCACATAGCCTTACATTAGTCATCAATCATGTATTCTCCCTGATTGTAAGGAACAGTTCTCCAAAAGAACCCTTAAGATACTTTCTGAAGCTCAGCCTAAGCAACAGTAAGTTAAAAGCAACTATTTTGCTCATGTAATGCCTGACCCTCTCACAGTATCTTAGTGGATTTGTGGCAGCAGGGAGGTGTACAGGACGGCGTCAGAACTGTGGATGGTCTTGTGCTGCTGAAATGCTGAATGTCTGATCAGCTAACAGTGTTCAGTGGTTCACACACATGCATCTGAAGTTTCTGAAATTAATTTGAACTTAACTGGACTGGTTGTTTGATAATGTAGCAGCAGTAGTTAATACAGCTTTAGGTGCAATGACTCAGCATGCTTATGCTAACATCCTTCCCAGAATGGGGGACCACATAGACCACACACAGCTGGACAGAACCAAAGGTTTACCTTGGAGCACCTTGGAGCTGATACCAACGATGTTACAAAGCCCAATTTTGTACCTAACTCATTTTCAAATCTCTCTATTTCTCTCGTTTTATATCAGATGCTTTGCAAAAGATGAGAGTGTTGAAGATGAATCATCTTGTATCACATTTTTCTTGTTCTTATTTTCCTTGATTTCACTGCCAGAAGGCAGGCCTCACCTGCATGCCATGAGCTTTACCACAGGTAAGGCAAGAAAGTGGGTCCCCAACCTAAATCATGTGCAACAGGGATCAAACCCCATCCTGTTGGCACCAATTTGATCCAGACTGGCTGCCCAGTCACCCAAGGACATCTTGATGTAATTGCATCATGCTCATTACTAGGAATCTTTGCTGATCAGGAGATCATACTTTTATCTCCCATCTTTGGCATTTGTTGGAAGGATTTACAAGTTGATACTCAACCTGTTTAGCCACATGGAATCCTGAAGTGGGACTTGAACAGGTCCTGGCACAGAGGCAGGATATTACCTCATGAGCTACCAGACCTGATGGGAAAGCATTTTGAAGGGAAGCATTTGTTTCACTTCCATCTTTGTCTGAGAAGGAAACATAAAAGAAGAAAAATCATGGACGATTACACCAATCATTTCTAGTGGCTAAGCTTTTACTGGTGTTCTTCTCCAAAACCTTTTATTGTTCATATTTTTGAAATTAAAATGCATTTTTCATTATGGATTTCATTTAAACAACTGTTTTTGGGAGTGTATCTCACATTCTAATCATTCTTGATAAATAATTTTGTACTAATTTGCCCCATCAATTGTTTTTATCATTGTTAAATCTGTGTTCATTGTTACCATGCTACTACTCAGTGCAAATGATCTGTTATTATTTCATATCTTTTATAATATCCTTTAAAAATCTTGACAACTTTCTCCAGATCCTTTAGCTCTCAATTTTCTTAGATCTAGTGTAAAACCACTAGCTTCAAGCCTTTCATTATAACTAACTTCGAAACACTAACACCATCCTAGTAAATACATGTTGTGTTAGTAATAAACTTACAATGTCTAATCATAAGTGTACACAACAATCTGCAACCTAGGTTTTGTACAAACTCAATGTTATCTCCTTGCCAATTATAGGCAGAGAATACAAACGCAAAATCAAACATGAAAATTTTCTTTAAATTGGCATATTTATCTGTAAATCAGATCTATGCTCTTTTGCAGTATTTTGATGTTTTCCAATTTAAGAAGTATTTCCTTTCCTTGTCCTTCCATATAAAAGGGATTCCTTCACATCTTTTCTGCAACAACATCTGTTATCTATTTGCCCATTTTGTGAGCCTACCTATGTCTTCCTGCAGTGTCTCAGAATCTTGATTGCAATTTTTTATAATCATTCCAGTTTGCTTTCTCACAATTCCTAAATCCAAATGCATTGGCAACAAATAAGAACAGTTCCTACACCGATTCTTTTAAAACTTCACTCGATACTTGTCAAATCTTAGAAACTTTACTCCTTTTTATTTTTTTGTGTCCTTCAACTACATTCAAATTATAATTTTCAGTAGTGTTGTTGCATCTGCGGCTTTGTCTCTGTCGCTCTCTCTCTCTCCCACACTCTCTCTTTGTACTCATGACCCTCCATTAAAAAATCCCGGATGTTTTTAACTTAGGAGTTCCTTCATAGTATGGACAGCTCCCTGTTCCTTTGAACAGTTGTGGCTAATAGATTTTCTGAGTTCTACTTTCTTCCCCAACTCTGAGTACCTTTGATTGTCAGTAAAGTTTGATTGTCAGTAAAGCTGATGGATTTTCCTGTTTCTAATTACTTGTTACTTACTGTGTTCTGTGTTGAGGGCCATCTGTTGCACATTTTCAGCTTTTGAGTGGGTCATTGCCTCTTTACAGTTCAGTGTTAGGTAAGTCTGAAGGTCCATTCCTTGTTGATTTTTACAGCTACTAAACTTCCCTGAAGATAGCTCCCCCCACCTCTGTGTTTGCATTGCTGGCTGACCTTGTGATTTACGTGCAACACAGTACAGCTACTGGGTTTTACGCTGGGCTCATACTGCTGGTTTCTAGTTCTATAGGTCTGGTCATCACTTGCCACGATATAGAAAGATGCAGATATTCTCTTAACATGCTCATTACCTTCCATTTTAAGAGAGGACATGCACCCTCAAAGATGCAGACAAGCTCCAGTTCCATGTGATCTGACTTCAATATGCCATGGTGTCTATGGTGCTTGTTCAGTTGCTATTCTTTCAATAAAGATGTACTCAGTTTTTAATTCTACAGTACCCAGCCCAGGCCTAATCACTACTGAGGAGAAGGTGAGAATTGCAGATGCTCGACAGTCAGAGTCAAAAAGTGTGGCGCTGGAAAAGCACAGCAGGTCAGGCAGCATCTGAGGAACAGGACAGTCGACATTTCAGACATAAGCCCTTCAACATTCTTGATGAAGGGCATATGCCCAAAATGTCGACTCTCCTGCCTGACCCAGAACATAGAACATTACAGCCCTTTGGCCCTTGATGTTGCGCCAACCTGTGGAACCAATCTGAAACCCATCTAACCTACACTATTCCATTCTCGACCATATGCCTATCCAATGACCATTTAAATGCGCTTAAAGTTGGCGAGTCTACTATTGTTGCAGGCAGTGCATTCCATGCCTCTACTACTGAGTAAAGAAATTACATCTGTCCTGTATCTATCACCCCTCAGCGTAAAGCTATGTCCCTTGTACTAACCATCACCATCCAAGGAAAAAGGCTCTCACTATCCACCCTATCTAACCCCCTGATTATCTTGTATGTCTCTTCTCAAGTCACCTCTCAACCTTCTTCTCTCTAACAAAAACAGTCTCAAGTCCCCCGGGCTTTCCTTGAAGAACTTCCCTCCATACCTAGTTAAAAATCACACAACACCAGGTTATAGTCCGACAGGTTTATTTGGAAGCACTAGCTTTCGTAGTGCTGCTCCTTCATGAGGTGGTTGTGATCTGATGAAGGAACCACCTGATGAAGGAACAGTGCTCCAAAAGCTATTACTTCCAATTAAACCTGTTGGACTATAGCCTGGTGTTGTGTGATTTTTAACTTTGTACACCTCAGTCCATTACTGGCAACTCCAAATCATCCCTTCATACCAGGCAACCTCCTCTAAACCCTTTCCAAAGCTTCCATATCCTTCCAATAATGCTGACCAGAACTGTACGCAATATCACTAGAGTGCACCAGAGTTTTGTACAATTGCAGCCTAACCTCATGTTTCTGAAACTTATTCGTAGGAGATTAAAAGCTAAAATGCCGTATGCCTTGTTAACAACACTATCAACTTGCAAAGATCTATGTATGTGGACACCAAGCTCTCTCTGCTCATCTACACTACCAAGAATCTTACCATTAGCCCAGTACACTTTATTCCTGTTACTCTTTCCAAAGTGAATCCCCTTACACTTTTCCACATTAAATTCCATTTGCCACCTCACAGCCCATCTCTGCAGCTTATCAATATCCCTCTGTAACCTGTAATATCCTCCGCACTGTCCACAACTCTACTGACCTTCGTGTCATCCACAAATTTACTAACCCATCCTTCTATGCCCTCATCCAGGTCATTTATAAAAATGACAACAGCAGTGAACCCAAAACAGATTCCTGCAGTACAACACTAGTAACTGAACTCCAGGATGAACCACCACCCTCTGCGTTCTTTCAGCTAGTCAATTTCTGATCCAAACTGCTCAATCACCCTCCATCCCATGCCTCCATATTTTGTGCAATAGCCTACTATGGGAAACCTTACCAGATGCCTTACTGAAATCCATATACACCACATCAACCGCTTTACCCTCATCCACCTGATTAGTCACCTTCTCAAAGAATTTAATAAGGTCTGTGAGGCACAACTTACCCTTCACAAAACTGTGTTGACTTTCCCTAATCAACTTATTCCTTTCTAGATGGTTATAAATCTTGTCTCTTATAACCTTTTCCAATACTTTACCCACAACCAAAATAAGGCTCACTGGTGTATAATTACTAGGTTTGTCTCTATTCCCCTTCTTAAACAAGGGGACAACATTTGCTATCCTCCAGTGTACTGTCACTATTCCTGTAGATAATGCCGACATAAAGGTCAAAGTCAAAGGCTCTGCAATCTCCTCCCTGGCTTCCCAGAGAATCCTAGGATAAATTCCATCTGGCCAAGGGGACTTGTCTATCTTTACACTTTCCAGAATTGCTAACACCTCCTCCTTATGCATCTCAATTCCATCTAGTCTAGTAGTTGTATCTCCGTGTTCTCCTCAAACACATTGCCCTTTTCTAGTGTGAATACTGATGAAAAGTATCCATTTGATGCTTCCCCTACCTCTTCTGACTCCACACACAACTTGCCACTACTATCCTTGATTGGCCCTCATCTTACTCTAGTCATTCATTTATTCTTGATATACCTATAGAAAGCCTTAAGGTTTTCCTTGATCCTACTTGCCAATGGCTTCTCATGTCATCTCCTGGCTGTTCTTAACCCACTCTTTCTGTCTTTCCTGGCTAACTTGTAATTCACAAGTGCCCTAACAGAGCCTTCACTTCTCATCCTGACATAAGTCATCTTCTTCCTATTGGTAAGAAATTCAATTTCCTCAGTAAACCACGGCTCTCGCACTTGACAACTTTCTCCCTGCCTGACAGGTACATACTTATGAAGGATCCACAGTCCTTGAATAAGCTCCAGATTTCAATTGTGTCCATCCCCTGCAATTTCCTTCCCCAATTTATGCTTCCTAAATCTTGCCTAATCACCTTTTCCCCTGCTATAACTCTTGCCCTGTGGTATATACCTGTCCCTTTCTATCACTAAAGTAAACATTACCAAATTATGGTCACTATCACCAAAGTGCTCACCTCCGTCAAAATCTAACACCTGGCTGGGGTCATTACCCAGTACCAAATTGAATGTGGCCTTGCCCCTAGTTGGCCTGTCTACATACTGTCAGGAAACTTCATTCACATATTGGACAAAAACTGACCCATCTAAACTATGGTATTCCCAGTCAATATTTAGAAAGTTAAAGTCCCCCATAATAACTACCCTGTCACTCTCGCTCCTATTGAGTATTATCTTTGCTGTCCTTTCTTCTACATTTCTGGAACTATTCGGAGGCCAAAGAAAACTCCCAACAGGATCACCTCTCCTTTCCTGTTTTTAACCTTAGCCCATACTACCTCAAACATTCTTTCTGCCACTTTAATTCTGTCCTTGACTAACAATGCCACACCTCCCCCTTTTTTTTGTTACCATCTTCTCTGTTCTTACTGAAACATCTAAATTCCAGAACCTGCAATAACTATTCCTGCCCCTGCTCTATCCATGTCTCTGAAATGGCCACAACATCGATATCCCAGGTACCAACCCATGCCGCAAGTTCACCCACCTTATTCCAGATGCTCCTGGAGTTGAAGTAGACACACTTCAAACCAACCTATTGCTTGCTGGTGCCTTCTTGCGACCTTAAAACCTTAATTCTGACTTCACTACTGTCAACCTCCTGTATACTCAAACTACAATTCAGGTTCCCATCCACCTGCTGAATTAGTTTAAATGCACCCAAAGACCTGCTGTGCTTTTCTAGCACCATACTTTTCGACTCATCACGACTGAGAAATGGGAATTGGATTGCATGGTTGTCATTGAATGGAAATAACATAAGAAGAAAGAAGGGTGGCGTTAGGAGTGGAAATGAGAGGAATGAAAATGATAGGACTGGGTGGATTGGAAGAATAGAATGTCACAGAATAGATATTTAAAGAATTGCAGATAAAGATTTTAATTTCAATGCTGTTTTTTATTTGGATTCTCTGCTAGGTGCAAGCATAAGTTGCTATCAAAAAGTGTGTATGATAAGGTTAACATGAGCAACACCAGGCCCGTTAGTTTAATGTCAGTGTTGAGAAAGCTTTTAGAAATGGTAACGCAAGACAAAATTATTAGTTAATTGGATATACACAAGTTAATTAAGAGTAATAGCACAGAGTTGTAGGGAAAACTCACTAACTGCTTGAGTCATTTGATGAAGTAAAAGAGAGGATTGATGCAAGTGAAGTGGTGTACCTGGACTTTATGAAAGATTTAAGCTCAAAACGACGACTCTCCTGCTCCTTGGATGCTGCCTGACCAGCTCGTTTTCCAGCACTACAGTTTTAGATTCAGTTCTCCAACATCTGCAGTCCTTCATGGAATAAAAGGCCTGTGCCAATATGGACAAAAGGTTCACATAGTGAATGATTTTGGTTTGGACTGGGAAAAATAGGAAAATGCGTGATTTTGTTAAATATCTATATAGCCTGAAATCATTATTTGGAGTATTTGAAAATCATTTTTAAGAATTTTGCATGAATTACCAACATTTTGTTCTAATTTATTTTTGGATGTTAGAAATCATTTGTTCCTGTAAATTGATGACTTATAATCTGGAAGCCAAATTAACATGCTAAAAGCAGAAACTACGGATCTGACAAACTTAATGGAATCAGACACTCAGAGGAAAGCTGCAAGCATGAGTTCTGGAATGTGAAGGTGATCGATTCACAGATGCAGGCACAAAGTGAGAGCATATAGAGACAGAGAAAGAGGAGCATAAAATTCATGGGCAGCCATGTGGCAGATGAAATTAATGAGAAGAAATGTGACATGGTGCATTTTGGTAGAACTAATGAGAAGTTGCAATGTATACCAAAGGGGTGCAGGATAAGAAGAGCCAAGGGTTTTATGAAATTGGCAGATTAAGAATATACTTCAAAAGTAATATGGTATCTCGGGATTTATAAATTGATGCATGGAGTGTAAGTATAAGTCACTTGTGATGAATCTTTGTACAACTTGGGCTCGGCCTTAGCTTGAAAGTTATGTGCAAATCAGGGCACCAGAATTTAGGATGAGTGCAAATGCTTTAAAGAATGCTTTGGGAGGTGAGGAACTTGGCAACACAGGTACACTTGACAAACTAATGTTATGGTTAGAGAAGCAAAAGTTGAGAGGGAATTTGACAGAAATGTTCAATACCATGTCTAAACAGAGTAAATGGAGGGAAACAATTGTCTTTGGAGGAAGAGTTAAAAGTCAAAATTTTTTTGCGTAGTGGATTGGGATTTCAGTGGAGGTAGATTTAACTATGATTTTCAGAAGTGAACTGGATGAGAGGCTGAAGAGAAAACATTCGGAGTTTTATGGAGATGGTTTGATTCCTGGCAAGAGTTGGTACTGAGTTAATAGGTCAAATGGTCATCATCATCTCTGCTTTAACCATTCTATGTTTCAGCAATTGTATTTGCAAGAATGAGAGATTTCTCAGTATGTCCTGTTTTTAAAAAAGACAAACTAAATTGGATCAAATAACACTATCCCATTGATCGACTTAAATGTGCAAGTTAGGTGAATTAGCCGTGCTAAATTGTCCGTAGTGTTAGGTGAAGGGGTAAGTGTAGGGGAATGGGTCTGGATGGGTTGCTCTTCGGAGGGTCGGTGTGGACTTGTCGGGCCGAAGGGCCTGTTTCCATGCTGTAAGTAATCTAATCTAATCTAAATCTAATCTAAAAGAACAAAGTGATGAAAAATCCCTTTGATAGAACTATTAAATAGCACTTTTTTAACAATAACCTGCTCACCCTTGGCCAGTTTGTATGTTTACTTTATCCTAAACTTTTATAACCTTTGTAAAACCACAGCATAAAGTCCTTAATTCCAGATGTGAGGTAAGAGTGACTGCCATAAGCAGCAAGAAGCCTTTTTAAAAATTTATTTGTTCTCAGGGTCTGAGTGTTACTGGCTAGGCCAGCATTTATTACTCATCACTAATTACTTTTGAGAAAGTGATGGTGAAACTAGCACTTAGTTCCAACTGTGATTAATTGAAATTAAATTCCACCAACTACCGTTTGAACACATATCCCCAGAGTGTAAAGTTAGGCCTCTGGATTATTTATGTTTTACTGCTATGTTACTAACCCATTTTCATAACTGTTTCTATTAGATCATGTATTGTGAAGTCCATGTGTTTTTACTGCAATGATTCATATTAGGGATCTGTTCTTGTAAAAATGAGATGACTCTTACTTTCCCCTGCCTTTTGTATTTGATCACATGCATTGCAGTGCATTTCCAATGCAGATTTTATAAAATGCTATGTCGGGCTGTGCTGCCATCTTTTCTGATATACTTTGCATGGTTCTAGTTAAAATAAAAAGAAAAGACTGTTTTTGACAATTGAAAATAATCTAGCTATCTAACATCTCACATTTTATTTGACAGTCGCCCTACTCTGTAATTGACAGGGACACTTTCCAATTACCCTTCCAATGAGCAGTCTGCTGATTTATTATCTGATTGCTTAAATTTCAAGTCCTACTGTGTTTCTGTACAAGTGGTATTACATTAACCAAGAATGAATGACAATTTCCAGAAGTTGTAATACCAGATTTTCTTCTCACTTTCCGGTTTGTTGTCAGAATCTAGTGGAATACAAGTTTTACAGGGTTTTAAATTTCATTTGTGGAATGTGGACATCTCTGGCTGGCCAGCACTTATTGCCTCTGCCTAGTTGCTCTTCAGGAAATGGTGGTGAGCTGCCTTCTTCAACTGTTGTAGTCCACCAGTTGACCAAAAATGCCATTAGGCAGGGAATTCCAGGACCTTGACCCAGTGACAGTGAAGGAACGGCAAAATATTTTAAGTCAAGATGGTGAGTGGCCTGGATCTTGAAGGTGGTGATGTTCTGATGTATCTACTGCCTTTGTCCGTCTAGATGGAATGGTAATGGGTTTTGGAAGCTGCTCTCTGAGGATCTTTGTTGAATTCCTGCAGTGCATCTTGTAGGTAAAACCCATTGATGCTGTTGAGCATCAGTGTTGGAGGGGGTGGATGCTTGTGGGTGTAATGCCAATGCTTTGTCCTGCATGGTGTCTTGCATGTTATTGGAACTGCACTCATCCATATAAGTGGGGAGTATTCCATGACACTCCTGATTTATACCTTGTAGATGGTGCACAGGCTTTGGGGAGTAAGAAAGTGAGTTACTTGATGCAGTATTCTGAGCCTCTGATCTGCTCTTAAACCACTGTGTTTATGTGGTGAGTCCAGTTGAATTGCTAGTCAATGATAACCCTCAGGATCTTGATGGGGGGGGCTCAGTGATGCTAACACCATTGAATGTCAAGGTGTGGTAGTTAGTTTGTCTCTGATTGGTGATGGTCATAGCCTGGTATTTGCGTGGCATGAATGTTAATTGCTACTTGTCAGCCCAAGCCTGGATAGTGTCCAGATCTTGTTACATTTGAACATGGACTGCTTCAGTATCTGAGGACTTGCGAGTGTTGCTGACATTGTGCAATCACCAGTGAACATTCCCACTTCTAATCTTATGATGCATGGAAGGTTACTGATGAAGCAACTGAAGATGTTTGGGCCTAGGACATTACCCTGATGAACCACTGCAGAGATATCTTGGAGCTGAGTTGACAGACCTCCAAAAATCATGACCATCTTCCGATGTGGCAGGTATGACTCCAATCACCGGAGAGATTTCCCTATAATGCCCTTTGATTCCAGTTTTCCATTATGCTGGAGGTTGCTCTCAGTGTGAAGGCAGACTTTGTCTCCACAAGGACTCCACAGTGGTCACCCTTACTAATACTGTCATAGATGCACTTGCAGCTGACATATTGATAAGTAGGAGGACAAGTATGTTCTTCTCCCTTGTTGGTTCCCTCACCACCTGATTCAGACCCTGTCTAGCAGCTATATCCTTTAGGACCAGACCAACTTTAGTAGTACTGATGACAACCCACTTTTTGTTGTGGACATTGAAATTCCCCACCAAGAGTACATTTTGTGCCTCTGCCACCCTCAGTGCTTCCTCTAACTATTGTTTAACATGGAAGAGTACCGATTCATCAGCTGAGGGAGAACGGTACGTGGTAAACAGCAGGAGGGTTTCTTGCCCATGTTTCGGATTTCATGAGGAACAGACTAAATGTTGAAGACTCCCAGGACAACTCCCTCTTGCTGTACACTATATCAGCTAGCTCTGTATTGCTGTTGGGACAGGACACGTCCATGATAATAGTGGTGTCTGTAAGGTATGATTCCGTGAGCGTGACAGTGTCAGGCAGTTGCTTGACTAGTCTGTAATATAGCTGACCTTAATTTGGCACTGGCACCAGACGCCAGTCAGGAGAATTTTGCAGAGTCAACACGGCAATTTCTCCTGTTGTCTTTTCTGGTAACTAAGTCAATGCCAGGTGATCCATCCAGTTTCATTTCTTTCAAACTTTTCAGCAATTCATTGAACTGAATGCCTATTTCAGAGGGTAATTGAGAGTCAACCATACATTGCTTGTATGTGGAGTCACATGTAGGCCAGACCAGATGGCAGATTTCCTTTCCAGAATGACATCAGTAAACCAGATTTTTTTTTTCTGAGAATTGACAATGAGATGTATGCTCAGCCCCCTAGTCTACTCCCTCTACCCTCATGATTGTGTGGATAAATTTTGTCCAAACATTTACACATTAGCTGATGTTGTAGGCCAGATATGTCAGTATACAGGAAGGAGTTAGAATGCCTGGTATTGTTGTGCAAAGATAACAATTTCTCCATCAATGTCAGCAAAATTAAAGGACTGATCATCGACGTCATTCAAAAAGGAGGAGGACATACACCTGTCTACATCAATGGAGCTGAGGTGGAGAGGGTCACGAGCATCTAGTGACAATAACCAGCAATCTGTCCTGGTCCTCCAGGATGTAGATGTAATGGTCGAGAACGCACAACAATGCCTGTTCTTCCTCAGAAAGCTAAGAAAGTTCATCATGTCCATAAGGACCCACACTAACTTTTATAGATGCACCATAAGAAAGCATTCTATCCAGATGCATCATGGCTTGACAGCACAACTGCTCCGACCAGGGCTGTAAGAAGCTACAGAAAGTTCTGAACATAGAAGAGACCTTAATGCAAGCCAAAGTCCGATCCATGGACACCATCTATGCTTCTTGTCGCTGCAGAAAGGGAGGCAACATTCATCAAAGGCCCTTTCTACCCTAGTTCTACTCTCTTCTAACCTCTTCCATTAGTCAGAAGATACAAAAGCTTAAACGCATGTACAAACAGGTTCAAGAACAACTTCTTCTCCCTCCTCCCCACCCCACTGTTATTAGACTGCTGAATGGACCTCTCAAATTTCAAATTGAATGTTCATCTTGCTTTTGTGCACCTTTTGTGTAGCCATAACCTTAGATGTCTTGCTCTATTTAAACACCCTATGATCTGTATGTTATGATCTGCCTATACTGCATGCAAACCAAAACGTTTCATTCTACTTAGATACATGTGAGAACAATACATCAAACAAATAATTATTTCATGGTCATCGGTAGATTCTTAATTCAAGATTTGTTTTTATTAAATTGAACTCAAATTCTACTATTTACCATGACAGGATTTGAGCCAGAATACCCAGAACATTTAGCTGAGTTTCTGGATTATCAGACCAGCGACAATATCACCTCTCTCGATATTTTATTTCACACACTACATCTTTTCTCAGCATATGGAGGTCTTCAGTAGATGGTGATGGCTTTATTTGTTCTAGGTTTATGTCAATACATTTTCATTGATATTGCATGACAAAATATTTCTAAAACTTGTAACAATGAGCTAAGCAGTTACCATGCTAACACAAGTACAAAAAGTTGAATTTCTTAGATTACTTACAGTGTGGAAACAGGCCCTTCGGCCCAACAAGTCCACACCGACCCGCCAAAGCGCAACCCACCCATACCCCTACATTTACCCCTTCACCTAACACTATGGGCAATTTAGCATGGCCAATTCACCTGACCTGCAATTCTTTGGACTGTGGGAGGAAACCCACGCAGGGGAGAATTATGCAAACTCCACACAGTCAGTCGCCTGAGGCGGGAATTGAACCCGGGTCTCTGGTGCTGATGAGGCAGCAGTGCTAACCACTGTGCCACCCACGCAATTTGTCTGCAATTTGTAGTAACTAGCACAACATTAAATAAAGATACAAAACTAGATCATAGGATTAAAATGTGAGTGAAGAAATAAATGTTTACACCAATATAAAGAGAATCCAGAAAGATAATCTCCAGCAACAAAAGGTACAAGTCCATCTTGTGACAGAATTGTACAATCATCAAGCTGTACAGCATGGAAACAGACCTTTCGGTCCAACTCTTCCATTCTGACCAGATATCCGAAATTAATCTCGAGCCATTTGCCAGCACCTGGCCCATACCCTTCTCAACCCTTCCTATTCATATACCCCATCCAGATATCTTTTAAATGTTGTAATTTTACCAGCCTCTGCCACTTCCTCTGGCAACTCATACATACATACATTACCCTCTGCGAAAAAGTTGTACCTTAGGTCCCTTTTAACTCTTTCCCCTCTCACCATAAACCTATGCTGTCTAGTTTTGGACACTCTCATCCCAGGGAAGAGACTTTGGCTATTCATCCTACTGATGCCCCTCATGATTTTATAAATCTCTGGGAGGTCACCTCTCAGCCTCCAATGCTGCAAGAAAAATAGCCCCAGCCACTTTAAAGATTTACCTCATCGTATATTAGTTGGGAGTAATTTCATTTCTTGCAAATTAATAATTCATTCAAAATGCAGAGACAGACACAAAAGGAAATGTTAGAGTCATAAATGAGCAACTGTTTTTGTACAAATTCCCTGTGAATTAGTTTTATACTGAGTCACTTGTGTTATTTACTTAGTCAACAAATCCATCATTGACTTATGGTCTTTATTACCCACCCCTCAAATATATGTGACTATTATCTGTGTCATGGAAAAAAAAGATCAGGTTGTAATACTTTTATGTTTCGGATATTCGTCTCAGTTTATTTCTTTTAAAGTAAAAACAAACTTGTGGGGATGCTGACAAAAGAGCAGGCTTATCTCTGCTGCATTGGTAAGACAACTGGTCAGTGCTAAGACCTATCGTGGTATTATTGTGTGATTTCTGTACTCTACAAAGCTAGGCTGCTACCTTTACTCAGGCAAAATAAGATACAGCTTAAAAGTGTTGATTCACAGTGGCACAGAACGGTCTGTTAAAAGTATTCAGTGGAGATGTATATTTCGAGTCACTACCAAGCAATGTTCAACAATATTCAATAGTGTTCTTTTTTTTTGAAGTTAATTCATGCCAGAACATAGTAATTTAAGTAAGAACAGCTTTTAGCATCTTGCTCAGGTAGCTATTTTTCATTCTTCAACAGAGCTAACTGCGCAGCCTGCCAACACTAATCAGATAGGTATAATTAAGACCATAAGACGATAAGGAATAGAAACAGAATTAGGCCATTGGGCTGATTGAGCCTACTCTGCATTCAATAAGATCAGGGCTGATCTGACAATATTTGTATCCACAATACTGAAAAAAATCTATATCAGCAGAAATTTACACAATGACTCAGTCTTAAATATCACACAGCATTCAGGCCTCTGCCCTCACAACTTTTGATAGCAAGATGTTCCAATGACTGATGTTCCAATGACTCGTGTTCCTTGAGAGAAGAAATTCCTCCTCATTTCAGAGCTCATCATAAATTGGCACCTCCTTATTCTGAGACCATGCCCTCTGGTCTAGATCCTCCAATGAGGAGAAACGTGCTCTCTGCACTTACCCTCTGAAGACCCTTATGAGTCTTATATATCACATTGAGATCGCCTTTCACTCTTCTAAAATCCAGAGAGAAACCTGCTTTGCCTTTGCTCATCAGACAATCTCTCCATAATGGGGATCATCCAAGTAAACTTTCTCTGAGTTGCCTGCAATGTAATGATACTTTTCCTAAACTAAAAGGACCAAAACTGCTAACACTACTCCAGATGTGGATACATCAATACCTTGTCCAGATGCAATAAGACTTCCCTACTCTTACAATAAAACTTCCCTACCCAACCCTCTTGAAATAATAACAAAGAAGAACAAAGTAAATAATGACAGGAAAATAGGCCCTTCAGCAACACGGCAGATACAAATGTTGCATTCCTAAACTAAAAGCCTTTTGCCTCCATGTGGTCTGTATCCCTCTATTCCCGGCCTATTCATATATCTGTCAAAACGTCTCTTAAACATTGCTATTGTCGCCACCAACACCTTCTCAGGCAGCACATTCCAGGCATTTACTCTGTGTAAAAGATTTATCTCTCACATCTCCTTTAAACTTATTCCCTTTTATCTTAAACCTATTCCCCTGATAATTGACATTTCTATCCTGGGGAAAAGCACTCTGACTATCCTACAGGTATATCAAGAATAAAAGAATGACTAGAATAAGATTAGGACTAATCAAGGATAGTAGTGGGAAGTTGGGCGTGGAGTTAGAGGAGGTAGGGGAAGCACTAAATGAATACCTTTCATTAGTATTCACAAAAGAAAAAGACAATGTTGTCGAGGAGAATACTGAGATACAGGCTACTAGAATAGATGGGATTTACTCTCACAAGGAGGAGGTGTTACCTATTTTGACACTTTCCTGAATTGTTAAATCCCCCAGGCCAGATGGGAGTTATCCAAGGATTCTCTGGGAAGCCAGAGACGAGATTAGATTAGATTACATTACAGTGTGGAAACAGGCCCTTCGGCCCAACAAGTCCACACCGACCCGCCGAAGCGAAACCCACCCATACCCCTACATTTACCCCTTACCTAACACTATGGGCAATTTAGCATGGCCAATTCACCTGACCCTGCACATCTTTGGACTGTGGGAGGAAACCGGAGCACCCGGAGGAAACCCACGCAGACACGGGGAGAACGTGCAAACTCCACACACAGTCAGTCGCCTGAGGCGGGAAGTGAACCCGGGTCTCAGGCGCTGTGAGGCAGCAGTGCTAACCACTGTGCCACCGTGCCGCCCACGTGATGGAAGAGCCTTTGTTCTTTGTCATCATTGTCAAAAGGAATTGTGCCAGAAGACTGGAGGATAGCAAATGTTGCACCCTTGTTCAAGAAGGGGAGTAACAACAACCCTACTAATTATAGGCCAGTGTGCCTTACTTAGGTTGTGGGCGAAGTGTTGGAAAAACTGATAAGAGATAGGATTTACAATAATCTAGAAAGGAATAAGTTGTTTAGGGATAATCAATATGGTTTTGTGAAGGGTAGGTCATGCCTCACAAACCTTATTGAGTTCTTTGAGAAGGTGACCAAACAGTACCCAATGAAGATAAAGTGGTTGATGTAGTCTATATGGATTTCAATAAAGCATTTGATAAGGTTCCCCATGATAGGCTATTGCACAAAATACGGAGGCATGGGATTGAGGGTGATTTAGTGGTTTGGATTAGAAATTGGCTAGTTGAAAGAAGAAGGTGGTGGTTGATGGGAAATATTCATCCTGGAGTTCTGTTACTAGTGATGTACTGCAAAGATCTGCTTTGGGTCCGCTGCTATTTGTCATTTCTATAAATGACCTGGATGAGGACATAGAAGGATGAGTTAGTAAATTTGCGGATGGCACCAAGGTTGGTAGAAACGTGGATAGTGATGAAGGATGTTGTAAGTTAAAGAAGGACATAGATAAGGTGCAGAGCTGGGCTGAGGTGGCAAATGGATTTTAATGTGGAAAAGTGTGAGGTAATTCACTTTGGAAAGCATAACAGGAATAAAGAGTACTGGGCTAATGGTAAGATTCTTGGTAGTGTAGATGAGCAGAGAGATCTCAGTGTCCATGTACACAGATCCTTTAAAGTTGCCACCCAGATTGGTAGGTTTGTTAAGAAGAAATCCAGTGTGTTAGCTTTTATTGGTAGAGGGATTCAGTTTTGGAACTAGGAGAAATTGCAGCTGTACTCTGGTGTGGCCGCACTTGGAATATTGCGTACAGTTCTGGTCATCACATTATAGGATGGATGTGGAAGCTTTGGAAAGGGTTCAGAGGAGATTTATTAGGATGTTGCCTGGTATGGAGGGAAGGTCCTATGAAAAATAGCTGAGGGACTTGAGGTTGTTTTCGTTAGAGAGAAGGTTGGGAGGTGACTTAATTGAGACATTTAAGATAACCAGAGGGTTAGATAGGGTAGAGAGTGAGAGACTTTTTCCTCGGATGATGATGGCTAGCATGAGGGGACATAGCTTTAAATTGAGGGGTGATGGATATAAGACAAATGTCAGAGGTGGTTTCTTTACTCAGAGAGTAGTAGGGTCGTGGAATGCACTGCCTGCAACAGTAGTAGACACGCCAACTTTAAGGCTATTTAAATAGTCATTGAATAGGCATATAGACGAGAATGGAATACCTTCAGATTGGTTTCACAGTTCGGCACAACATCAGGCACCGAAAGGCCTGTACTGTGCTGTAATGTTCTATGTTCTATTCTATACAAGCCTCTCAAAATTCTGCAAATTTCTGTCGGGTTACCCTTCATCTTTTACGTTCAAGTGAAAACAAACAAAGTTTGTCCAATCTTTCTTCATAGCTAATATTCTCCAAACTAGGTAACATTCTGGTAAACCATTTCTGTATTTTCTCCAAAATCTCCTCATCCTCCTTCTTGTGTGGTGACCAGAACTGTACACAATACTTCAAATGTGTTCGATACAGCTGCAATAGGACTTGCTTTTTTTTTTGTACTCTATCCCTTCACTGATGTCAGCAAGCATGCCATACTACTTCTTGGACACTTAATCCATTTGTGTTGCCACTTTCAAGGAACTGTTGACCTGTGTGCCTCGATCTCTCTATGTTGTTGCTGTTAAGGGTTTTGCCATTTATTGCATACTTGCCTCCTGCATTCGATCTCCCAAAATGTAGAGCCTCGCACTTGACCAGATTAAACTCCATCTTCCATTTTTTCACCCAAGTGTTCAGCCTGTCTGTATCCTGATGTATCCTCTGGCAATCGTCCTCACCATCCACAGCTCCGCCCATCTTTATATCATCTGCAAACTCACTAATCAGGCCACCTACATTCTCCTCTAAATCATTTCTATATATTACAACCAATAGGCTCCCAGCACTGATCACTTTGAACTCGATTGATGAATTTCACATTGGCCCCAAGGTCCCGTACTTCCCACGGGAGCCTGTGCCCCACAACCTGAGCCGCCTCCGGAATTTTAATTTTGTTCCATTCCAGGGGGTAAAAAGGCGGGCCTTATATAGACTGCTGCTGCACACCGTCCACCTCTTCTCCCTAATCCACCGTCCGGACACGGCTTGGCGTGCCCATTTGCCACCGGGCGGTGGGGATCCCCAGTGGAGGGCTCTCTACACGGGAGTCCTCCCCCTTTCTCTCGAGGATCTGGGGTGGAGGGTGCTGCACGCAGTAGTCCCCTGCAACCGCAGATTGCGGTGGTTCACGGACTCCCAGTCCAACTGCTTGTTATGTGGTGCTGCGGAGTCCATGGACCATGTATATATTGGGTATGGGCGTTTGCACTCCCTTTTTGATTTTCTGAAAAACCTCCTCTGCTTTTGGTTGCACTTCAGTCCCGTGCTCCTGATCTTCGGGGACCCGGTACGGAGGAGGTAGGGCAGGTCTGAAGACCTCCTCGTGGGTCTGCTCCTGGGCCTGGCCAAACTGGCCATCAACAGGTCGAGGCAGCGGGCCGTGGAGGGGGTCGTTAGGGCTGACTGCCTGACCCTCTTCCACGGTTACGTTAGGACCCGGGTGTCCTTGGAGAAGGAGCACGCTGTGTCCACCAACACCCTGGAGTTGTTCAGGGAGAGGTGGGCGCCGCAGGGAGTGGAGTGCATTATTTCCCCCTCCAACTCTATTTTGATTTAGTCCCTACCCTCTCAATCACTGATTTGATCACACAGCATTGCCCTTTGATGTGAAGGGCACTGCTTGTCACTGGCCACTCGGGTGTTTTCCTATCTTCCTGGTGGTGGAAATTGAATAAAGATTCGTGCACTTTGTGTCTTTCACTGTGTCTCATACGTATACACACACACCATGGATGCTGGGGAAAAAATAAGCACTACCACACTTAGGTGGTAGTGTGGGGGTTAAATTAAAAAGAAAAAAATGAACTCCATTGATCACAGATCTCCATTCAGAAAACACCCTTCCAATACTATTCTCTGTCTTCTATGACTAAGCCAGTTCTTTATTAATCTTACCAGGTCACTGCAGATTCCATGTGACTTCACCTTTTCTGTTAGCTTGCCAAGAGGAATATTGTTAAAAATCACGCAACACCAGATTATAGTCCAACACGTTTATTTGCAAGCACTAGCTTTTGAAGTGCTGCTCCGTCATCAGGTAGTTATGACAAGAGGGATCTTGTCAAAGGCCGTGTTGAAGTCCATATAGACAATATCTGCTGCCCTGCCCTCATCAATCATCTTTGTCTCTTCTTCAAAACTCGATCAAGTTTGTGAGACTCAACCTTCCCAGTACTAAAACATGCTGCCTATCACTAACAAGCCCATATTTTTCAAATGTGTATAAATCCTACCCCGAAGAATCTTCTCCAAAAGATTTCCCACAACTGATGTAAGGCTCACCAACCTATAATTTCCTGGATTATCCCAGTTGCCCTTCCTCAACAAAGGAACAACATTGACTATTCTCCAGTCCTCTTGGACCTCTCTTATGACCAAAGAGGATTGAAACATTTCATACAAGGCCCCAGAAATTACCTCACCAGGGAACTTGTCCACCTTAATGCTTTTTAAAACACCCAACACCACCTCTGTTTTAATATTGATACATCCTACAATGTTAGCATTCACTTCCTAACATCCTTCTCCTTTGTGAGTACAAATGCAAAATATTCATTAAGGACCTCACCTCCTAGTCAGCCTATCTACATATTGAATCAGGAATCACTCTTGGACACACCTGGCAAAATTGGCTCCATCCAGACCATCTGTACCCAGGAGGTTCCAATCAATATTAGGAAAGCTGAAGTCACCCATAATAGCAACTGTTGCATCTGTACCTTTCCAAGATCTGCTGTCCAATCAGTTCTTCCATCTCTTTGCTGCTATTGGGGAGGTCCAAAGAAAACACCCAATAAAGTGACTACTCCTTTCCTGTAACTGATTTCCACCCATACTGACTCAGTAGTCAACCCCACCTCAACAATTTACTTTCTGCAGCTCTGATGCACACTCTAATTAACAATGCTACTTCTTCCCTCTTTCACCCCCCACTCCCTGTTCTTTTTAAAAGACCTAAACCCTTGAACATCCAGCAACCATTTCTGCCTCTGAAATCCACGTCTCTGTTATGGCCACATCATCGTAGATCCAAGTACCGATCCATGCTCTAAGTTCATCACCCTTATTCCTGATACTCCTTGCATTGAAACAGGTGCACTTTAACCCATCCCTTTGCCCTACCAACTGTATGTCCTTCCTGACAGACTCTCTGCATTCTATTTCTGCTCGTTAAACAACTACCTTGTCCTCTGATCTGTAGCTCTGCTTCCCATCCCCTGCTAAATTAGTTTAAAACCTCTTGAAGTGCTATAGCAAATCTTCTGCCCAGGACCTTGGTGCCCGTCCAGTTTAAGTGCAACCTTTCCTTCATATATGGATCCCACCTTCCCTAGAAGGTACGTCAATGATTTATGTATCTGAAGTCCTCTGTCCACACCAGCCCTGTAGCCACATATTTAGCTGCACTCGCTCCCTGTTCCTCGACTCACCAGCATGACTTGATCAGAGGCATCCCAGACCCTGGGAGGAAACATGCCTTCCGAGAGTCCCATTCATGACCATAGAATCTCCTGTCCATTTCTCTAGCTATTGAGTCTCCTACTACTAGTGCTTTTCTATTCTCCCCCCTTCCCTGCTGAGTCACAGAGTCAGGCTCAGTGCCAGAGACTTGGCTAGATTAGAGTAGATTACTTACAGTGTGGAAATAGGCCCTTCGGCCCAACAAGTCCACACCGCCCCGCCGAAGCGCAACAACCTACATCTACCCCTTACCTAACACTACTGGCAATTTAGCATAGACAATTCACCTGACCTGCACATCTTTGGACTGTGGGAGGAAACCGGAGCACCCGGAGGAAAACCACGCAGACACGGGGAGAATGTGCAAACTCCACACAGTCAGTCACCTGAGGCGGGAATTGAACCCGGGTCTCTGGCGCTGTGAGGCAGCAGTGCTAACCACTGTGCCACCGTGCCGCCCACTATGGCTACTATGGCTTTCCCCTGGTATGTCATCCCCCAAACAGTATCCAAAATGATATACTTATTGTTGAGGGGAACGACCACAGGGCTTCCTTGCACTGTCGACCTGTTCCCTTTCCATCCCTTGATTGTACCTATCTACCTTCTTCCTGTACCTGAGGTGTGACTACCTTCCTGTAACTCCTCTCAATAACCCATCTCTACCTCCCAAATGATCCGAAGTTCATCCAATTCCAGCTTCAGTTCCCTAATGCGGTTTCCGAGGAGCTGGAGTTGAGTGCACTTCCCGCAGCTGAAGTCAGTGGGGACAGTAGTGGTAACCCTTACCTCCGATATTCTACAGGAGGAACATTAATTCCCACTATTCAGAATTCCCTAAGACATTATTGAAAAAAAAACTAGTAACCTTACCGAATCGGCGCACAGAACCTTTTGTTTTGGTTGGAGGAGGAGGATGGGTGGGAGACACTACCGAAGTAGTATTTCAGGTAAAACAACTGCCCAAATATATAAGCTCACTTACTCAGCAGTCCCATGACCCCTCTTACTCAGTGTGCGCTCTGCCTATTCACAAGATAAGTTATTAAAGGATTAATTTACCTTCCTGGCAGCTCCCTGTTCATCACGCTCACCACTCCTGCTGCTGCTGCAAAATTGGAGGCCACTGATCCCACAAGGTAAGTTTTTAAAGGAGGAAATTACCTTCCCAGCAGCCCCGGTCGTTACTGAGGCTGAAATCATGATTTACTGGCCAGCAATGATATTCATGCTTTAACAGATTTTAGACACTTAGATAACCTATAACTAGTTTTTCAGAGATGTGCCACCAGCAGTGTCTGTCCAAGACCCTCCAAATCCATTGGTACTAAAGACAATCAAAAGCAGCATACTCTGCTTAATTGTCTTGCCCAGCAATAAGGCACTATTCACTTAAAACCAACACAAATTTAGCCTCCCAACCCTGGACAGTCTGCTTCTACCTTCTTCCCAAAATCCACAAAACAAACTGCCCTGGTAGGCCCATTATTTCAGCCTGTTCCTGCCACACTGAGCTCATTTCCTTTTTACTTTGACTCCATCCCCTCTCCACTTATCCAGATCCTGCCCACCCAAATCCGCGCTTCCTCTGGTGCCCTCTACCATAGTCAATTTCCAGTTCCCTGGCCTTGGCCTCGGCCTCCTGTTCACCATGGATGTCCAATCCCTCTATACCTCCATTCCCCACCAGGATGTTTTGAGAGTTCTCCACTTCTTCCTTGACCAGAGTCCTGAATAAATCCGTTCTACCACCACTTTCCTCGGCTTGACCGAACTTGTTCTCTCACTGAACAATTTCTCTGTTAATTCATCTTACTTCTGCCAAGTCAAATGAATGGCAATAGGCCCCCAAATGGATCCCAGTTATGCCTCTTTATTGAGTATATGGAACAATCTTTGTTCTAATCCTACACTGGCCTCCACCTACAACTCTTGTTTTGGTACATCAACAACTGTTTCAGGGCTGCTTCATGCTGTCACCTCAACCTTGAAAGATTTGTTCATTTGCCTCCAATTTCCTCCCCTCTATACCTTTCACATTGTTCATTTCTGACACTTCCCTTCCGTACCTTGACCTCTCCATTCCATTTCGGGGAATAAACTGTCCATTGCCATCTACTACAAAGCCACTGACTCCCATAGCTACCTTTAGTACAACTCTTCCCACTCCACAAGCTGCAAGGATTCCATCCCTTACTCCCAGTCTATGTCGTATTTATTCGAATGGTGCCAACTTCCGAAACAGTGCTGCTGACATAGCTTCCTTCTTCCATAACTGTGGTTTCCCTCCCACAGGACCCTCAATTGCATCTGAAAACATGTTTCCACCCTAGCCCCTTTCCATCACTCTCAAAAGTTTGATCAGATCCCCCTTGTACTCACTTTTCATCCCACAAGCCTCCACATTCAAAGATCATTCCCTGCTATTTCAGACAACTCCAACAGAACACCACCACTAAACACATCTTCCCCTCACTCTCCCTGTCTGCTCTCTGCAGGGATTGTTCCCTCTGGGACATCCTAGTCCATTCCTTGATCCCGCTTCCCAAGACACCTTCCATTGTAACTACAGAAGGTGTAATACTTTCCCCTTCACTTTCTCTCAGCTCACCATCCAAAGGCCGAAACAGTATTTTCCAGGTGAAGCAGCATTTCACCTGTGCGTTTTCAAATCTTGTGTCTTCCATTCGCTGCACAAATGTAGCCTACATACATTGGAGAAACCAAACGCAGACTGGGTGACCACTTTACAGAACACCTCCAGTCTGTGCACAAACATGGCCCTGACCTTCCCATAGCTGGTCATTTTAACACAGCATTTTGCTCACATGCCCACTTGTCTGTCCTTGGCATGCTGAATGCTCCAGTGAATCACAGTGCAAACTGGAGGAGCAACATCTCATCTTCAAATTAGGCACACTGTAATCTTCTGGATTTAATATTGAGTTCAACACCTTCAAATTGTGAACACATTCCTCCCCTTTCTTTTAGATTTGCCTGTTACATTCTCTATCATTCCCCCTCCCCACTCTCCACCTGTTCTTTCCAGTCTGGCAGTTAGACACACCATTGTTCTGCCATTCTCACATTCTAATCACTTGTGAAACTTGAGAGGGTTTGGGAAAGATTTACAAGGATATTGTATAGGGTTAGAGAGTTTGACCTAAAGAGAGAGGCTGAATAGATTACTTCCAGTGTGGAAACAGGCCCTTCGGCCCAACAAGTCCACACGACCTGCCGAAGCGCAACTCACCCAGACTCATTCCCCTACATTTACCTCTTCACATAACACTACGGGCAATTTAGCATGGTCAATTCACCTAACCTGCACATTTTTTTGGATTGTGGGAGGAAACCGGAGCACCCAGAGGAAACCCATGCAGATACTGGGAGAATGTGCAAACTCCACACAGAGAGTCGCCAGAGAATGGAATAGTGTAGGTTAAATGGGCTTCAGATTGGTTCCACAGGTTGACGCAACATCGGGGGCCAAAAGGCCTATATTGCGCTGTAATATTCTATGTTCTGTGTTCTAAATGGGACCAGCTTAATTTAGGATATCTGGTCAGCGTGGAGATTTGGACCAAAGGGTCTGTTTCTGTGCTGTACATCTCTATGACTCTATCACTGAATCTGAACTATCAACATCCTTTCTCCCCCAGCACTACAACTACCCATCCCAAAATATTGTATAAAAGCTGTCTCCTCCACACCTCACTTCAGCTGTGATCGCTTGTGATCTTCAGTATTTTGTGCTGTATCTGCAGCAATTTGCCCCTACTCTCAAAATAGTGCCACATACCCATGCCATGTCAGAGAACATAGGCACTATAGAGTTGAATGGCCAACTTTTGTGCTCTTTTCTGGACACAGACTCCACATATGACTGTGATCATTGCCATCTTAAAAGTAGATAATCGTATAGGTGGAGACATATCTGTCAACGTCATGGGTGACTACACCTTCAGCAAACTTTGAACTCATGCACTGCAAACAGGGTACAAAAGCATTTCCCTTAAAACAGTGACAGACTGTAATAAGTAAGCCCTTGGGAATTTTGAAATGCAAGTTATATTCAAAGATGCTAGAAACAATGCAGTCTTTTATGTCATATCCAGAAAATGTGACAAGCTTATCGGTTTCTGCCTTGCAACAAATATGTATGTGACTGCAGTCACAATTGCATTTTGTATACATACCAAAAACATTCATGAACTTCATCCTGATGCTTCATTGGTATCAGAAAACTGAATGTGTGAAATGCAAGATGCGCGCAGACCCTAATTTGATCCCAATGCAACATCACAACAAACAAATATCATTCCATGTCAAAAAGGAGATAGAGAAGGAATTTCAGCATTTTCTTTGACACTATTGAGAAGGTAGGGATGAGCCATTCTTCAGATCTTACTCATACAAGTCATCAAGAATCCCAACAGTGAGAACAAGATCAAAATCTGCATTGACACGTGAGCATAAAAGCTAACAATGCCATGGTTAAGACATTTAATATTGGTAACTGATGATTAGAGAAAGTGGATGGTCTAAACACTTATGTAAACTTGACCTAAATACTGGCTACCATTAAATTGGGCTTAAAGAAAAGTCAAGCTATATTTATTTGTCCACCATGCACATCAGGCATTGTCCTTTGGGGAGACATTGGGCAAACTTGGCCAGTATTCTCTCACATTTCAAAAAATTAAACATTTTTAAAAATAATTCAAATGGATAAACAGGGAAAATGCAGCTTCCATGTTACTTGGGCAATCTAAAAACAGGGGGTTTGATTTAAAAATAAAGGGGATGTCATTTAGGATTGAGATGATAAGACTTTGTTCACTCAGTAAATCTTTGGAACACTACCCTGGAGGGCTGTGGAAGCCTAGTGTTTGAATATATCTGAAGCTTACCAAAGGAATAGAGGGTTACGTGGATAGAGTGAGTGAAAGGCATTGAAGTATTTGATCAGCCATGAATGTAATAAATGGCTAAACAGGCTTGACGGGCTGAATGGCCTATTCCTATTCGCATGTTTTTATGAAGGCCGATGTATTTGCCTCCTTAACTGTTTGCTGCATTTGCATGTTTGCTTTCATGTGCAAGGACACCTATTTACGTTTGCAGTTTATCTAGATTTAAATAATACTTTCCCATTCTGACTTTCATATTTCACAGATATCCTAGCTCACACATATCCAAATTATACTGCACTTGACATGTATTTGCCCATTCACTCAACTTGTATAAATCACAGTGAAGGCTCTTTACATCCTTATTAACTACTTGTATAGTTTTGAAAGGTCAGCAAATTTGGAGATATTACATTTAATTTTAGTTTGTTTCATGTTTTTGATACCACAGGAGGCTGAATATTCATGAAGTGTGTTGTGTCATCGACAAGGTGTCTAACAAGAAAGAATGCCCTTAATTGGCAAATCACTGTTGCCCAGCAAGTAATTGTCACACTGCTTGTAAAAAGTATAAAGGATGGATTGAGTTGCTCTCACCATTGAGGTGGGCCTTTCCGGCCCTCTCATCAATTATGTCAGACATCATGACATACCCTGCATCATTCAGACCATGCTAAGATTCCATTAACTTTACCAGAACTAAAGACCAACTTTTAATTTAAGGATTGACCGTGAAAATACTTGGTCTTGCTTGTCGATGCTTACTTTTCTATGCTGACTCTCCGTGTCATGGCAGGAGCTTGTCTTTTCTGTGCTTTAGCACTTTTAAATATTTTCAAAATGCTCCCCTTTATGGGCAGCTTTTTAACTCCAAGTAACCTTGAGGCCGAAGGCAGAGGAAGGAAAGGGGAAAGAGCACTTACTGAACTCTCTTCTTTGAATTCTTTGAATTCATTCAGTGAAAACTCACTTGGCCAAGAACTAATGGAGGAACCAAAAGATTCATGTGTACCTTGAAAGACAGTCATTTGTAGAACAACTGCTGAGAACAAGCCCTGAATCAAATGTTTTATTGCTGTCTTTGCAATCTCATTTGAACAGTCACCCTGTGTGCACATTTCTTTCCGTGGTACCCCACTAAGCTGATAATCAGTACAAAAACAAGCACTTCAGTGTGAACATGTAACAAAACATAAAATTCAGAGTAAGACTGCTAAAGCCAGGTGACAAAGTCTCGTGAAACTTGACAGCTCAGGTAAAACTGAAAACCCTCTGTGACATCCATTTGTTTGCTGGGACCAGCACAAAATAGAATCAACGATCACAGCTGAGCATGATTTGCACAACATCACATGAATCGTGGAATTCTTCAAAATGATGAATTTGCAGGTGTTGAAATGTTGATACCTCAGTTGAAAACATGGGTTAAATGAGACAATATCATATGCCACACATTGATATCCTTCACTGAGTAGTATTGCCCCATGAGTGGAAAAGTCCACCATTCTTAGGCAAATATGTTGCAAAGTAAACTATTTTCACTTGGTAAACAAATCGTTCATCTTATTATATGTGCTCGAGGGCAGCACAGTTAAATTAATGCTAAAGGATTGCATTGCAAAAACTGTAAGCTTACAAGCAAATTCAAAGCACTCTCAGATTGTCATTACACTTCAAACATTTAAACAATCATATAATCAAACCCGACATGAAGCATAGAATTAAAAAAAACTCTCATGCTCTATTTGATAAAATATGGGTCATGTGAAAACTTAGCATTACCAATATTTTGTTGGGTTTGCACAGTTCATTGAGCAGAACCATGAAAACAAACACAGACACAAAAAGTAATGTTTCTTTTCTTAATATTGAAAGCTACCTGAAGTCTAATTTCAATTTAGCTTTAAAAAGTAAATTTAGTATTGTAATAAGTTAAATGCTGCTGGTGAAGGTAAAGTTTATTGTTTACATTGTTTGCATCTCTTTAAAAAAGCACTGATGACTGTATGAAACAGATACCTTACCCTTAATGTATGAATACTTCATTGATTCAGAGAAAATAGCTTATGCCTCTTATTTATCAAGAAGGGGAGAGATATAGAGTTTCACTAATTTTAGACCACCATATATGGTTAATGGAACGTTCACAATGTGCCAGTTGGTCATACAAAAATACACCTTCACATTATAAAAGCAATTCCAGAATGCAGTCCATAGTATTTTCATCCAGTTTTAAACTAAATACTTCTCAGTTCTCAGTGAGAATATCACAGTTGCACTGAGGGAGGACACTTCTGAGGCTCATCCAGGGAGGCCATGTGGGTAGAGCTCAGGAATAGGAAGGTGCAATTACTTTGATGTTATTGTATTACAGGTCTCCCAACAGCTGGCAAGCGATGAAATGTGGACAGACTATTGAAAAATGTAGAAACAACAGGGTTCATGATTCTAACTTCCCTCATATTGTTGGGAAGCACGTGGAGCCAGGGGCTTGGACTGTGGGGAATTTGTTAGGTCTGTTCAGGATGTTTTTTTGAAAGAATAGTGCAACTAGGTGATCCATACTAGACCTGGTACAAGAGAATGAGCCAGACAGGTGACTGAAGTTTCAGTGGAGGGCATTTCAGGAATGATTAGCATAATTCTATAAGTTTAAAGTTAATTATGGATAAGGATAAGAATAGCCCTTGGATGCAAGTAGTAAATTGGGGAAAGGCTAACTATGCTGAAAAATGTGTTGCTGGAAAAGCACAGGAGGTCAGGCAGCATCCAAGGAGCAGGAGAATCGACGTTTCGGGCATAAGCCATTCTTCTTCCTGATGATT
>NC_057713.1:71256130-71283873 GCF_004010195.1 Chiloscyllium plagiosum
TCTTTAACTCCAAAAGTGAACATTAAGCAACAACTATCTGCAAAGGTCAGCCTCCTTTCTCTTTTAAAAAAAAATTGTTATCTACCTCCCACTCTATAACAATATACTGATTTGATAAAGCCCCTATTAATTTTGCAGCAAATCAATTTTCAAAACCATCTGTTGTCTTAAGGAGTTGAACTTCCTCGGTTTGTAGATTCCCCTGGATCATCTTCAGTCTTCTGCTGCAAAGATGTTTCATAATAAAGGTACTTTTCAGAGAGAGGGATTGTGGGCAGTCATTCAAATGGCAGATGATGCTCTTTCTCTGGCTAACTGTCCAAAATGCCTGCTTTCTATACCCCAAAATATCAGATTGTCTCATTGGTTTGATGTTGTCAAAACAGTAAAACTCAAATTCGATTGGGTTTTAGTATCTTGGGGCATAATTTAAACTGGTTGAATTCAAATTGGTATGTAAACAAACCAGTATCTGAGTTACAGCTCAAATATTACATTGTCAAATTGTCCAGTATACTTTGTGCCTGCAATCACTCACATGACAGGTAACTGCATTCACTCTTTCTTAAAGATACAATACATGCCTTCAACTTCATACAAGAGGGACATTGATGATAGTGAGAACACTGTGGACCAGGTTAATAGGCTTGAACAGATTGATATTTAGGATGTGCTGGAAATGCTGAGAGAAGCATCAAGATAGATAAGTTGCCAGGGCCAGACCAGAATTGAGGTATGAGATTGCTGCACCTCTGGGGATGATCTTTGCATCCTTACTCTCCATGGGAGTAGTACTGGCTGATTGGACAGAGGCGAATGTTGTTCCTGTGTTCAAGAAAGGGAATAGGGAAAGCCCTGGGAATTGCAGACCAGTCAGTCTTACCTTTGTGGTAAGCAAGGTACTGGAAAGGATTCTGAGAGATAGGACTTATGACTATTTGAAAAAACATAGTTTGATTAAAGATGGTCAGCAAGGCTTTGTGAGGAGCAGGTAATGCCTCTCAAGCCTTATTAAGTTCTTTGAGATGAGGCAAGTTGATGAAGATCGAGCATTTAAGTAAGGCATTTGATAAGGTTCCCCATGGTAGGCTCATTCAGAAAGTTAGGAAGTATGGGATACAGGGAAATCTGGCTGTCTAGACACAGAATTGGCTGGCCAAAAGAAGACAGTGAGTGCTAGTGGATGGAAAGTATTCCGCCTGGAAGTCTGTGACCAGTGGTGTCCCACAGCGATCTGTTCTTGGGCCTCTGCTTTTTGTAGTTTTTATAAATAACTTGAATGACGAAGTGGAAAGGTGGATTAGTAAGATGACACAAAGGTTGGTGGTGTTGTTCATAGTGTGGAGGGTTGTTGCAGGCTACAACATGAACAGGATACAGAGCTGGGCTGAGAAGTGGCAGATGGAGTTCAACCTGGATAAATGTGAAGTGATTCATTTGGGAAGGTTGAATTTGAATGCTGAATACAGGGTGAAAGACAGGATTCTTGGCAGTGTGGAGGAACAATAGGATCTTGGGGTTCATGTACATAAATCGCTCAAAGTTGCCACCCAAGTTGATAGGGTTGTTAAAAAGGTACATGGTGTTTTGGCTTTCATTAAAGCAGGATTGACTTTAGGAGCTGCAAGGTTTTGCTGCAGCTCTCTAAAACCCTGGTGAGACCACACTTGGAATATTGTGTCCAGTTCTGGTCATCTCATTATAGGAAGGATGTCGATGCTTTAGAGAGGGTGCAGAGGAAATTTACCAAGATGTTGCCTGGATTGCATGGCTTGTCTTATGAAGAAAGGTTGAATGAGCTCAAGATTTTCAACTGGAGAGAAGAAGGAAGAGTGGTGACTTGGCAGAGGTGTACAACACAATCAGAGGCATAAGTAGAGTAGACAGCCAGAGACTTTTCTCCAGGGCAGAAATGGCTGTCATGAGGGGTCATTATTTTAAGGTGATTGGAGGAAGATTTAGGGGAGATGTCAGAGGTAGGTTCTTTATGCAGAGAGTGGTTGGTGCGTGGAATGCACTGCAAGCAGTGATAGTAGAGTCAGTGACATTAGGGACATTTAAGCAACTGCTGGACAAGCACATGTAAATTGAGGAGTATGTAAGTTAGGTTGATCTTAGATTAAGATAAATGTTTAGTGCAACATAATGGACTGAAGGGCCAGTACTGTGCTGTACTGTTCTATGTTCTTTGTGCTAAAATCTATAACTTGAGATTCTGGTCCTCAATTTTTTTATTTGCTTAATCAACAGAAGGCTGATTTGGAAATGATGATGAATTATGTCATCTATGTTTAGCCAGGATTGAGTGGAGATAGCAAACGAAAAATGGTCCTCAATTTCCAGGATAAGTCAAAGTTTGCTCCACTGATTGAGACATGCTTGAGATATAGCTTTTTTTTTCTCGTAATCTCTCATTTCAAAGACTATTTTTGTGCCTTCAAAACTTCACAGTAATTTTTGCTAATGTGGGAACACAGCTGATAACTAAGTGTTCACAGCAAAGTGTGATGTGTTGGACACACTATTGTTATGTTCAACATTGTGTCCAGTTCTGGTCGTCCTACTATAGGAAAGATACAGAGGCTTTGGAGAGGGTGCAAAGGAGGTTTACCACGATGCTGCCTGGACTGGAGAGCTTGTCTTATGAAGAAAGGTTGAATAAGCTCGGACTTTTCTCTCTGGAGAGAAGGAGGAAGAGAGGAGACCTGATCGAGGTATACAAAGTAATGAGAGGAATAGATAGTCAATAGCCAGAGACTTTTCCCCAGGGCAGGATTGACTGGTACGAGAAGTCCTAGTTTGAAGATATTAGGAGGAAGATATAAAAGAGACGCCTGAGGTAGGTTCTTTATGCAGAGAGTTGTGAATGCATGGAATGCGTTGCCAGCGGTGGTGGTGGAAGCAGAGTCATTGGGGACATGTAAGCAACTGCTGGACATGCACATCGATAGTAGTGAGTTGAGGGGTGCCTAGGTTAAGTTACTATATTTTACATTAGAATTAAATCTCGGCACAACATAGTGGGCCAAAGAGCCTGTTCTGTGCTGTACTTTTCTATGTTCTATCAATACAGCAATGGATGTAGGATGGCTTTGCTTAAAAGCAATCATAAAAGTATTGTCTGAAGTGAAAATAATGTGTAGTAGATTGGCATGGTCTATGAATGGCAAAAGAGTGTCTTGTTCAAGAGCATATTTTGCCACTGAAAACCTCTGGAGAAAAATACTCAGGACAACGTTCTGGATTGCTGTGGAAACATTAATGTTTATTTCCATACAATATACTAGCACATTGTGCATTCTCCATCAGACAACTACAGCGGACTCAAATTAATAATGCATTACAACAAGATGCAGTGGCGGGCACAAACCTTGAGCAAGCAAATAGATTGGAGGGCATTGAGAATAGGGATACCAGAAAGCACTTAAGTTGAGGCAGCAAACTACAAAGAAGTTTGTTTAGATTGGGGAAAAAGAAAAAAGTGGCAATGCTAATATGCAAACCTCAATGATTTGGGAATAAAATTCATATGTGAACATATTGCAGATTATTAAAGAATTAGGAAACTCAGAAGAGTTTAGAAAATTGACACATGGCTGCTTTAATAAATGTCAATTGCACAACTCTGATATGTGCAATCTTTCTAAAAAAAACTCAAAATTCTTAATCACAAACAGAAATTGCTGGAAAAGGTCTGCAACACCTGTGGAGAGAAAACAGTTAGCGTTTCACATCCAGATTCTGAAGAAGGATCACTAGACCTGAAACATTAACTTTCTGTCCACATATGTTACCAAACCTGCTAAGCTTTTCCTGCAATTTCTGTTTGTGTTTCTGACTTCCAGTATCTGCAGTTCTTTGGTTTTCAAAAAAACTCTTGTAGTTTCATTACTTTTTCTTCCAGCAAAGAAAATTAACTTCAAAGCCCCCAAATGTGTTTGTTCTTTGGACAGTAATCTTTTATTGATTTAATGGAATGAAAGCAGGATTTGAATTTAATTGCATCTGGTATGCTGTGTCAGTGGCTGGTCTGGGTATTAATTGTAATAAAAAATAAATTAAAGGAGGATATAGCTATCATGCTACAACCTGATAGCTTGAGTTGCTTCAGGTAACACTGCTGAAACTCAGATTCTGAATAAAGTCATGTTCTAAACACAAGCAGAAGGCATTTCAAGCACAGAAAGTAAATTTCCATATCTAAATCTGTTCTTTTCCTTGCCACTTTAACTTCTTGAAGTTTTGGGTCCAATTTAGATATTTCTTTAGGTTGGGAGGAGGACCTGGCTAAAATAGACTGGAAACAAAGATTTTATGGTGGAGGACTTTCAAAGAAAATTTTCAAAGTACCCAGCAAAAGTGTATTTCAGTGAAAAGGAAGGACTGTAAGAAGTGGGGTAATCTGCTATTGGTGTCTAAGGAAATAAGGCAGGCTATCAAATTGAAAGAGAAGACATATGAAGTGGCCAAGATCAGCGGGAAACTAGAAGATTGGGAAAACTTTAGAGGTCAACAGAAAGCCACAAGAAGAGGTGTAAAAAAAAGTAAGATAGAGTATGAGAAAAATCTAGCACAGAAAATAAAGACAGATAGTAAAAGTTTCTATAAATGTATAAAATTAAAAAAGAGTGGCTAAAGTGAACGTTGTCTTCTAGAGGATGAGAAGTAGCATTTAGTTATGGAATGTGATGAAATAGCTGAGGAATTCGGGTATTATTAGATTAGATTCCCTACAGTATGGAAACAGGCCCTTCAGCCCAACAAGTCCACACTGACCCTCTGAAGAGTAACCCACCCAAACCCGCTTTCCCTCTGACTAATGCACATAACACTATGGGCAATTTAGCATGGCCAATTCACCTGACTTGCACATCTTTGGAATGGAACTGTGGGAGGAAACCTGAGCACCCAGAGGAAACCCACACAGACAAGGGGAAAATGTGTAAACTCCATACAGCTCAAGGGTGGAATTGAACCCAGGTCCCTGGCGCTGTGAGGCAACAGTGCTAAACTGAGCCACCGTGTCGGTATTCACTATGGACGACACTAATAACATGCCAGTAGGTGACGAAGAGATGAAGGTAGGTGATGGTCTGGAAACACTCTGGGCAAGCTAATGGAGCTAAGGACTAATAAGTCTCCTGGCCCTGGTGTAATGCATCCCAGGTTACTAAAAAAGATGGCAGGAGAAATAGCAGGTGCACTGTCAGTGATTTTTCAAAATTCGCTGGACTCTGGGGTAGTCCCGATGGACTGGAAAACAGCAAGTGTGATGCCACAGTTTAAAAAGGGATTAGATTAGATTCCCTACAAATGTGGAAACAGGCCCTTTGGCCCAACAAGTCCACACCAACCCTCCGAAGTGTAACCCATCCAGACACATTCCCCTACCCCATACTAATGCACCTATCACTATGGGCGATTTAGCCAATTCACCTGACCTGCACATCTTTGGATTGTGGGAGAAAGCCCATGCAGACACAGGGAGAATGTGCAAACTCCACGCAGACAGTCGCCCGTGGCCGGAATCAAATCCGGGTCCCTCTCACTGCGAGGTAGCAGTGCTAACCACTGAGCCACCGTGCCATCCTGTGAGAATGATTTACGCTCATTCTCCAACATCATTCACTTCTGCTTGAAAGAACAAAGAATGCCTCACAGAAAGCATCCCTCAGCACTGACCCCCCCGACAGCGCGGCGCTCCCTCAGCACTGACCCCCCGACAGCATGGCGATCTCTCAGCGCCACACAGAAACACAAGCCTCTGTTTTAACTCTTTGTCAATGATTGTCACTGGTCACCAGATGAGAACAGGATCAGCACAACGATCTCCATCTCTCCCTCAACTGTGGTCCAATGGCTGCCAGGAAGTTCACATACCAGGGAGATAGACAAAAGATGGCCAGTTATAATTATAGACCAGTTAACTTAACCTCTGTACTCTGGGAAAGATACTTGAGTCTATTATCAAGGAAAAAAATAGCAGGGCATCTTGAAAGAAATTGTCCTGTTGGACAGATGCAACACGGGTTCATGAAGGGCAGGTCATGCTTGACAAATACTTTGGAATTCTATGAAGACATTTCAAGCAAGATGAACAATGGGGACCCAGTGGATGTGGTGTACCTAGATTTCCAAAAGACCTTTGACAAGGTGTCGCACATGAGGCTGCTGCATAAGATAAGGGTGCATAGAGTTAGGGGTAGAGTATTAGCATGGATAGAGGATTGGTTGACCAACAGAAAACAGAGTGGGGTTACATGAGTGCTATTCTGGCTGGCAATCAGTGACTAGTCATGTGCCTCAGGGATTGGTGTTGGGACCACCATTATTTACAATTTATGTAGATGATTTAGAGTTGGGGACCACGTGTTCAGTGTCAAGGTTTGCAGATGGCACGAAGATGAGTGGCAGAGCAAAGTGTGCAGAGGACTGTGAAACTTTGCAGAGGAACATGGATACATTAAGTGAGTGGGCAAAGGTCTGGCAGATGGAGTACAATGTTAATAAATGTGAAGTCATACATTTTGGTAAGCGAAACAGTAAAAATGATTATTACTTAAATGGTAAAATATTGTGGCATGCTGCTATGCAGAGGGACCTGGGTGTCCTTTTGCATGAATCACAGAAGATTTGTCTACAGGTACAACAGGTAATTAGGAAGGCAAATGGACTTTTGTCCTGCATTGCTAAAGCGGTTGCGTTTAAATGCAGGGAGGTTAGTTGCAGCTGTACAAGGTGCTGATGAGGCCACACCTGGAGTACTGTGTGCAGTTTTGATCTCCTTACTTGAGAAAGAATGTACTGGCACTGGAGGGGGTGCAGAGGAGGTTCACTAGGTTGATTCCGGAGCTGAAGGGGTTGGCTTATGAGGAGAGACTCAGTAGATTGGGAATATATTCATTGGAATTCAGAAGAATGAGGGGGGAATCTTATAGAAACATATAAAATTATGAAGGGAATCAATAAAATAGAAGTAGATAGGACGTTTCCACTGGTAGGTGAACCTTGAACAAGGTGGCATAGCCTCAAGATTAGGGGGAGCAGATTTAGGATTGAATAGAGAAGGAACTTCTTCATCCAGAGGGTTGTTAATCTATGGAATGCTTTGCTCAGGGAAGTAATTGACGCTTTTAAAGCTAAAGTAATCATTTTTATAATTAGGAGTTTGCTTGTACTGTGCAATTTCTAATTGGAATGTAATATGGATAAATATAACAATAACACTTCCTTCATACATAAACTGGCTGCCATAAGTTTGCATGTTCCCTTGCATTTAAATATTAGGTAAACTTGCCCTGATGCACTCTAGCTGAAACTAACAACTCACCTTAAAACACTTGTTGCAGTTGTATTGGGAATGCATTACATAACCTAAAACAGATTCCCATGTTACAAATGGGAAGATGATTATGATGTTTAAACAGGATTCTAAGGGGAAGTTAGAAATGCTCTGGGTAGGATAGTCAGTTTTTGCTCGGCGATTCTGTTAAGTTCCCAGTTGGGAAACCCTTCAGTGGTCAAGGATGTTCATCCTCTGATCTTTGGGTAAGCGTCCTTCAAGGTCACCTTTAAGACACATGACAATGCAGAATTATACCTGATGAAGGGCTTATGCCTGTAATGTTGACTCTCCTACTCCTCAAATGCTGCCTGACCTGCTATGCTTTTCTATCACCTCGCTTTTCGACAATGCAGAATTACCAAGCAGAAATGGATAGCCAACGTCCATACCCAGGAGGATGGCCTCAATCGTGATCTTGGGTTCATGTTGCATTACATGTAACCCAACTATACTGTTCTGTGTAAAATTTTCCTTACTGTTCTGTTTTGACACCATCACCTTGTTAACTTATTATTATCTTTCTACATTAGTTAGTTGGATTACTTGTTACTTTGGTTAGATCCTCATCATGCAAATATATAGCTCCATCATGTTACTTCAGACATTTAGTAGGTCTGTAGCATCATGCTATTTTGGATATTTTGTAATTATTAATCAAATCATAGTTCATTCCTTCACTTACTATTCAGCTATTGACAATTTACTCACACTGTCTGACACTTTTGATCAAAGACTTGTTATTCAGCCAATGAACACTCCATCCAGATTATTTTTATTTATCTTTTGACACTCTTAATTACCTGGAATTATTTTGCCACTACCTCCCCGTATATAAATTCTGTGCCTGTGCACTTATCTCCACTTCACCTGATGAAGGAGCAGTGCTCCGAAAGATTGTGATTTCAACTAAACCTGTTGGACTATAACTTAGTATTGTGTGACTTCTGACTTTGTCCACCCCAGTCCAACACAAGCTCCTCCGCATTATAGCATAGGAAAAGGCATTAGACTGGGAATTCAGGAGATGACCAAGACCAGACAGGGTCTGGGAAGGGCTGGGGAACAACAAATATGGCAATAAAAGTTGGCAGAGATAGTATCAAGATCTTCAGACGAAGTGACCTTTTGTAGCTGTTTAAACAATCATGAGGGACGTGGATAGGGTAAATAGGCAGGTATTTTCCCTGGAGTGGGGGAGCCCGTAACTAGAAGACATAGATTTAGGGTGAGCGGGGAAAGATATAAAAGGGACCTAAAGGGCAACTTTTTCGCATAGAGGGTAGTGCATGTATGGAATGAGCTGCCTGTGGAAGTGATTGAGGCTGGTACAATTACAGCATTGAAAAGGCGTCTGGATGGGTATAGGAATAGGAAGGGTTTAGAGTGTTAGCGCAGATGAAATGATATCAGTCTGAGCCCAGAGTGCGGTTCAACAATTGGTCACGTTTATTGATACAGTAACACCGGCGGAGACCAACTGAGGTCCGAATCTCGGCTGTTCTGCTGTTCCCCCGCGCTGCTACACATTATATACTTTTCTTTGTCAGGATGTGAGGATTTTGAGTATGAATGGGATGATAGTTCCCCATCATCGCTGGAGTAGGTGCAAATGATGGGTTTCCTGCCGTCCCAGGAGAGTTGCAGTGTACACACAATAGGGTGCTAATTGGATTCTGTAAACGGGTCTGGGTACTATCTGCTTGTCTCTCTCTCTCTGAGGGCTGGGGGCTAGCACCCCCCTTTGTTCCCTTGGGGTGCTGGTGTGTATTAGTCTGTTCGTTCCTGTCTGGTGGATGCCTGTCCTTTGTGTCAGGATGGTTCTGTATTGATGAATATGGGTGTGTTTCAGTCAGTCTCTTGATTTGATTAGGAGAAGGGTTTCCATATTAATTAGCTCTGGAGTTTCGGTCTATGAGTCATGGTTAGTGTCTGGCCTAGTGTGGATTTGATTTGTCCTCTGGCTCCCATCTCCCGGTCACATGGGCGGACCAGCAGCTGCTGAGTTCTGTGGGTTTAAGCTGCGGCTGCCGTTTAAAACACAATGAATTCCTATAGTTTTACCGGTGTAGGCATAGTCCCGTGGCAAATGCGGTGCAGATCTGATGCCCGCTTGCAGTCCCCCCTTTCGGCAAGGGGTTGGGCACGTCCACACCCCCGATGCCGATATCTTGAAAGTCGGTTCCTCGCCCGGTACATTCCGCCGGCCGTCATGCTGCAGTCATGGGGCCTTTGGATAGTCCCGGGAGATGGTTACATTAACTTGGGCCCTGATCGCCCACCAGGAGTCTATGGCGTGGAGCATGGTCTTTCTGGCCTTTCGTTTCTTGTGCTGACGGCATGAGTCATGGTTAGTGTCTGGCCTAGTGTGGATTTGATCTGTCCTCTTGCTCCCATCTCCCGGTCACGTGGGCGGACCGGCAGCTGCTGAGTTCTGAGCTACGGCTGCCGTTTAAAACACAAAATGAATTCCTGTAGTTTTACCGATGTAGGCATAGTCCCATGGCAAATGCGGGGCGGCTCTGATGCCCGCTTGCAAGAGGGATATGGGCCAAGTACTGGAAAATGGGACTAGATTAGGCTAGGATAGCTGTTCGGCATGGACAAGTTGGACCAAAGGGTCTGTTACCATGCTGTTCATCTCTATGACTTTAAGTGCTTTCTCTTTAAATGCCTTAGGTAAACTGGTGATATACTGATTTCAGAGATTGATCCTTTAAGATAAATGAGTAAATTCAAGTAAGAAGGAATAATATAACACATCACTATCATGGAAAAATGTATTAGGAAAGATTTATACAATGCTGCATTTAGGGCAGAATCTTGTAAGGAGTTTGAGCCACATGGCTACAGTGAGATGTTCGACAAGTGTGGCAAGGCTCATCTCAACATTGAGATCATCTCAATCTATCTGTTCTGCTTTGCTCAAGTGTTGTAGTGAGATTCTCATCGGGCTGTAGCAAGATGCCTATTGATAGTCATTAATGATCGTTAAACACCTTATTATTGCAATAATGTGCCTCATTAACATTCAAACTCATAACTTACCAAACTCACCAATCAAACCAGATATCAGTCTCCCATGGGGAACCTTGTTGAACGCCTTACTAAAGTCCGTATAGATCACATCTATTGCTCTGCACTCATCAATCTTCTTTGTTACTTCTTCAAAAAACTCAATCAAGTTTTTGAGACATGATTTCCCATGCACAAAGCCATGTTGACTATCCCGAATCAGTCCTTGTCTTTCTAAATACATGTACATCTTGTCCCTCAGGATTCCCTCCAACAGCTTGCCCCCCACCGAGGTCAGACTCACTGGTCTATAGTTCCCTGGCTTGTCTTTACTGCCCTTCTTTAAACAGTGGCACCATGTTTGCCAACCAAGGATCGGTGCTGGGCCCTCTACTATTTGTCATTTACATGTGAGCATAAGAGGTACAGTTAGTAAGTTTGCAGATGACACCAAAATTGGAGGTATAGTGGACAGAGAAGAGGGTTACCTCAGACTACAACAGGATCTGGACCAGATGGGCCAATGGGCTGAGAAGTGGCAGATGGAGTTTATTCAGATAAATGCGAGGTGCTGCGTTTTGGGAAAGCAAATCTTAGCAGGACTTATACACTTAATGCTAAGGTCCTAGAGAGTGTTGCTGAACAAAGAGACCTTGGAGTGCAGGTTCATAGCTCCTTGAAAGAGGAGTCGAAGGTAGATAGGATAGTGAAGAAGGTGTTTGGTATGCTTTCCTTTATTGGTCAGAGTGTTGTGTACAGGAGTTGGGAGGTCATGTTGCGGCTGTACAGGACATTGGTTAGGCCACTGTTGGAATATTGCGCGCAATTCTGGTCTCCTTCCTATCAGAAAGATGTTGTGAAACTTGAAAGGGTTCAGAAAAGATTTACAAGGATGTTGCCAGGTTGGAGGATTTGATCTACAAGGAGAGGCGGAACAGGCTGGGACTGTTTTCCCTGGAGTGTCAGAGGCTGAGGGGAGACCTCATAGAGGTTTACAAAATTTTGAGGGGCATGGATAGGATGAATAGACAAAGTCTTTTCCCTGGGGTTGGGGAGTCCAGAACTAGAGGGCATAGGTTTAGGGTGAGAGGGGAAAGATATAAAAGAGACCTAAGGGGCAACTTTTTCACGCAGAGGATGGTACATGTATGGAATGAGCTGCCAGAGGAAGTGATGGAGGCTGGTACAATTGTAACATTTAAGAGGCATTTGGATAGGTATATGAATAGGAAGGGTTTGGAGGGATATGGTCCGGGTGCTGGCAAGTGGGATTTGATTGGGTTGGGACATCTGGTCGGCATGGACGGGTTGGACCGAAGGGTCTGTTTCCATGCTGTACATCTCTATGACTCTATCAGGAAATTTAGATAAAGAAACTTATGCATGTATTTGATCAATTCAGCTTCAAATTTACTTCAAATGTCCTCCATGCTGGGCGATAGATATCAACTGCACTCACATTTGAAGGGTGAAATGGGATCAATTTGTGTACATGTACAGACACTGTACTAGACAATATTTCAAGGCTTCTCACTTGCTCTCTGGGCACTCACACACTTTGACTCTACCTTCATGCTCACAGCAGTCCTGTCTTATCTTTCCTATTAAGACAGGCCCACAATCAGGCAGCTTGCCTTGCTGGTCAGTAGTCCTCAGTCAAGGGGATATATAATTTGCTGAGAAAGTGAGGTCTGCAGATCCTGGAGATCAGAGCTGGAAATGTGTTGCTGGAAAAGCGCAGCAGGTCAGGCAGCATCCAGGGAACAGGAGAATCGACGTTTCGGGCATAAGCCCTTCTTCAGGAATTCCTGAAGAAGGGCTTATGCCCGAAACGTCGATTCTCCTGTTCCCTGGATGCTGCCTGACCTGCTGCGCTTTTCCAGCAACACATTTCCAGCTCGTATATAATTTGCTGTATGGTCGTGTGCATTGTCAACTCACCCTGCACCCTGTGCCAGCAGCTTAAACAGAAAACCCACTGCATGTGCAATGAGCAAGCAGTCATGCCTCAAAGTCTCCCCAAAGTCCATAGAGACATCCGTCAGTAACCTGGTGTTGTGTGATTTTTTAACCCCGTCAGTTAAAGTTCACAGTTGGAAAAGATCATTGGATTCTAATTGCCCTCTGCTCCTGATCAACAATGCCTTTGCAACTCCAGCTTAACATGCTCTTTCTCTGCCTCAAAGCTGTTTCCAAGCTGACATCAACTGTCTTTCTGTGAGAAAGCATATGTATGAAAACCAAAACCAAATCAAAACTTCCTTCAATCTACCCTCAGGCCAATGTGGCATATCTGGTGTGACCCAGATAGAAACTTAAACAAATTACCATCAACTTCAAAGCTGTCCTTTGATTTGAAAAGTATATGGGTACTTTATACATATATATGGATATTTGTAACAAACTTTAAACACTTTAACAAAACTTAACTTTCCAGGACTTCAGTTTGACACCACAATTTGCTTTCCTCTTTGATTTCTGCTGCTTTTGTGATTTAATTTTACTTTCTTTTGCCTATGATTTGAACTTCAGTCTGAGTCTCCTTTATAGTTTTCCAATGAATTTGAATTGTCATCCCTCCCTTCTTTTCTTAACCTCTTCTAATTTCCACTGTTGCAAATGAGCAAGTTGTGGGATCTGAGGGATCTGAATGTGAGTAGAATTGTGAACGCTGGTACCATCTTTTGCTGCCTTACCACCTTTTGGGCTTCAAGAGAATCAACACCGAGAACCCAGACATTGAGCATCCACAGTCAGGGGAAGATCACTTGATACAAGTAGAAGATCCACTTGTTGCTGTTTTAAGCCCAGAATTGTTCAAGAAATCAGGGCAAGAATAAAACTTCCACTTACTCCACCACTGAGAGACAGCTCCATGTTGTTGTGTCTGAGGGAGGAAATACAGCAGTTCCTGTCCCTGTCCAATCTACCAACACCCATAATGTCTCTTCCATTTAGTTCAGTATTGCACTTGGGCCTTGAGGAAACAGGGAATCTCATCTTATTTAAATGTTGGAGAAAATCAGGACAGGACATAATGGAAACATTCATTGTAAAGTTACAATTGAGTTATTTGCTCTCATTCATACTGAGGACTTGAATGTTACGATAATGTTGTAATTAGTCCAATTGTGCATTCCAACAAATTGCATTTATATGCATTATCAAACATAATTTGATATTGACCCAACTAATAGGACAGTTGCCCAAACATTTGGTCACAGTGGTAGAATTAAGACGTGTCTTGAAGGAAGTGGAGGAGGAGTGGAGAGATAGAGAGCTTTAGAGACTTATTTCAGAGCTCACAATGTAGTTGACTGAAAGACCAGTAATCAGTGGTGAGAAGATGAAAATCTAAAAATGCATTGACTTATAATGTATAGGAAAAAGCTCTAGTAATTTAAAGTCTGGATTATTATGTAGCAACAATTAAACTTTCAAACACTGAAAAAAAAATCTGAAAAGAATAATGCTGGAGACATGTTAATTTCAGTTGAATAATGTTGTATCCCTGGTTAGACTCAAAACAAAACTAAGTTGCTTGTTTATTAAGGATGTTGAAAATTGCTTCTGTCTAGACATTGGATCCCACTCAGTTGTAATGCTTCTCCTGTATGTGAATAGCCAATAAAATCTCACTGCTAATGGTCACACCTTAGAGTTACCATGCCTGTGGAACAGTATCCTGATGGGAATAAGACCTTTCAGTGTGGTAAAAAGGAAGTTAGAAAACTGAAATGTAGGCATTTCGAAAGGTCTATAAACTATCAAGGCATTACTTGATATATGGAGGCAAGTTGTCGTGATCCATGTAGGTTGAAACAAAGGAAGAATCAAAGGAAAAACTGGTGAACTGACAGCTGGAAGTTCAACTCCTGTTTCCCCCCCTTGGTCTTCTTTATGAGGATGGGGGAGGTAATGGATCTTGGAACTAATCCACTTTCATGGAGTATGCAGCTGACAGTATTGTCGGCTGAGAACTCCTTGGTAAATTTTTTTTTGTTTTTTTTTCATGAAAGTAACTACACCTTCACAGCTGTTACATGTTACATCAGCAGCATGGAGGTGTGAGCCACTGATTGGAAATAAGAAAAGTTTAAAGGACTGGGTAAAATGGTTATCCCTCCACTACAGTACATTATGAAATGTCATATGAGTTGTGTCTGTTCATGGGATGAGCTATGACAGCGCTATGATTGAAGATCTAACTACCGTTTAGACAACGGGTAGAATTTCCCCCTGATTGGTATGGCATGAACAATGGTAAGAATTGTGGGGAAAATACAGTAAGAATGAATAAATGTGAATTTCAAAGTTGAGAAAAAGCTTCAAATGGTGGCTTCGGAATTTCGCTATGGAGAGCTAACTAACTTATTTTCATGCACTTGCATCTTCTTACTAACCTATTGGACCTTATTTCTATGCCATTTCCAGTCTCCTCTTCCTCTGAGAAACTAAATTGGCGCAATTCTCAACATGAAATTCAGAAACAGTACGTGGTGGCTGTAGTTCACCAAAGCTCTGGTTAGGCCCCATTTGGAGTACTGTGTCCAGTTTTGGTCCCCACACCTCAGGAAGGACATACTGGCACTGGAGCGTGTCAAGCGGAGATTCACACAGATGATCCCTGGAATGGTAGGTTTAACATATGAGGAACGGCTGAGGATCCTGGGATTGTTTTCATTGGAGTTTAGAAGATTAAGGGGAGATCTTATAGAAACTTACAAGATAATACATGGCTTGGAGAGGGTGGACGCTAGGAAATTGTTTCCGTTAGGCGAGGAGACTAGGACCCGTGGACACAGCCTTAGAATTAGAGGGGGTAAATTCAGAACAGAAATGCGGAGACATTTCTTCAGCCAGAGAGTGGTGGGCCTGTGGAATTCATTGCCGCAGAGTGCAGTAGAGGCCAGGACGCTAAATGTCTTCAAGACGGAGATTGATAAATTCTTGATGTCACAAGAAATGAAGGGCTACAGGGAGAATGCGGGTAAGTGGAGTTGAAATGCCCATCAGCCATGATTGAATGGCGGAGTGGACTCGATGGGCTGAATGGTCTTACTTCCACTCCTATGTCTTATGGTCTTAAATTCTTGGCGCAATAATCATCCAATTGTGTGTGCAGCACAATATCCCTTCATTATCCATGGTCACCTTCCTCCTTAACCCTTTGTAAACAGGGGACGCACGCATTTCCTGCACAAGACACAACCTGTTGTTCTTAACTGGCATTCATAATGCTAACTCACTTTGTGCTTACTTAGAGGCTGCAAGCCTCTGTGGTTTGTGTTGTCTTTTAGTGCAGAGGGACAGACAGGTAGCATGTCAGGATGAGGAGAACTGAACATGCAAAGCAAGAGAACACAGAAAAGGAAGGAGTCAGTATGGAGGAAGTGGATGAAAGAGCATTTCTTTCTGATGGAGAAGCAGCAGAGTTCGTGAAATATGAGCACAGAGTGCAAGAAGGATTAACAGTGTGGGAAAATGAGATAGAGTGGATATGATGTATGCATTAGTGGAGGTTGTAGTCCATAAGCCTTGGTGAGAGGCAAGAACAAATAAGCCAGCTTCTCCACTAACACCTCCGATCCTTCAAGTGAAAATCTAGTCTGCCTTTCTGAGCTTTGTCCTTGGAGATGATGTGCAGAACAACAATGCAATCACCATTTCCTGGCTTGCAACATTTGAAATAGTATTTAGATATGGCATCAGTGGTGTGAATGTTGGGAGATCTGGGCAATGGTGAGCACTTCTGCTTCTCCAGCTGCGTGATCCCATGGGATATGTGCCAAAGAGCCTAGTGCATAAATAGTAAGGTGCAGGGTAGAAGATTGTGTGAGAAAAGTTACTCTGAGCCTTTGCAGACCAGGTGCTGTGAATTTCATTTAAGAAAATACTTTAACAAAAAATGAGAAAATGCCTCCCATTGTGTTTGCCAGATTGACATTTCTGTCAACTAGCATGCTGTCAGTAAAAGATCAGAATTGAAAACGTGGATAAGTTTTCAGATGAGCTAATAAAGTAACATAATGTCTATAAAGGTTGTGTACATTTCAATTTATTGAAAAAGTGGTTAAGTATGATCTTTTCCCATTGCTTTCATGAATTCAGTCTAGACCATTGAGATAACCGTTCTGATGTCTCTTTATTTAGATATTTTATAGGCTTTTGGCTACAAACCAAGAATCATGGAGATATAGAAAGGAAACAGACTCTTCAGTCCAATTCATCAGTACTGACCAGATATCCTAACCTAATGTGGTCCTATTTGCCAGCACTTGGTCCATATCCCATTAAACCTTTACTATTCATATACCCATACAGATGCCTTTTAAATGCTGTAATTGTACCAGCTTTCACACTTTCTCTGACAGCTCATTCCATACACACATTACCCTCTGCATGAAAACATTGCCCCTTTTATATCTTTCTTATCTCAGCCTGAAGCTATGCCCTTTAGTTCTGGACTCCCCCACCCCAGGGATCTTGTCTGTTTATCCTATCCATTCCCCTCATGATTTTGTAAACCTCTATAAGGTCACCCCTCAGCCTCCGCCACTCCAAGGAAAACAACCCCAGCCTATTCAGCCTGTCCAAATTGGTCAAATCCTCCAATCTTGGCAAAATACTTGTAAATCTTTTCTGAACCCTTCCAAGTTTCACAATATCCTTTCAATAGGAAGGAGACCAGAATTGCATGCAATATTCCAAAATTGGCCTAACCAATGTCCTGTACAGCCGCAACATGACCTCCTAACTCCTATACTCAATGCTCTGACCAATAAAAGAAAGCATACCAAATGCCGCCTTCACTATCCTATCTACCTGCGACTCTACTTTCAAGGAACTATGAACCTGCACTTCAAGTTTTCTTCGTTCAGCAAAGTGTATAAGTGTTCCTGCTCTGATTTGTTTTTCCAAAATGCTGCACCTCACATTTATCTAAATTAAACTCCATCTGCCACTCCTCGGCCCATTGGCCCATCTGATCAAGATCCTGTTGTAATCTGAGGAGACCTTCTTCGCTGTCCCCTATTTCTCCAATTTTGGTGTCATCTGCAAACTTACTAACTATACCTTCTATGTTCACTTTCAAATCATTTATATAAATGAGGAAAAGCAGTGGACTCCGCAATGATCCTTGTGGCAGACCACTGGTCACAGGCCTCCAGTCTGAAAAGCAACCCTCCACCACTACCCTCTGTCTTCTACCTTCGAGACTGTTCAGTATCCAAATGGCTAGTTCTCCCTGTATTCCACGAGATTTAACCTTGCTAACCAGTCTCCAATGGGGAACCTTGCTGAATGCCTTACTGAAGTCCATATAAATTATATTTACTGCTCTGCCCTCATCAATCCTCTTTGTTATTTATTCAAAAAGCTCAATAGGTTTGTGAGACATAACCTCCCATGCACAAAGCCATGTTGACTATCCCTAGTCAGTCCTTGCCTTTCTAAATACATGTGAATCCTGTCCCTCAGGATTCCTTTTAACAACTTGCCCACCACCGATGTCAGGCTCATCAGTCTATAGTTTCCTGGCTTTTCCTTACCATCTTTCTTACATAGTGGCACCATGTTAGCCAACCACCAGTCTTCTTGAATATTTCATACGTGTTTCATAATACAGATACTTTGAAAAGATTATTGTTTACTCTGTTATTTTTTAATGGACTTTTTGAAAGCTTGCAGCTGCTATAATAGGGCTTGCTCCTTCTGTTCATAAAATGGACAATGGGTAAAGGGTCGTGAGGAGGTGAGTGTGAATGTATAAAGGGATTTATTGGGAAGGGATTTAAATTGCTTAAATAATTCAACTATATATTGATCTGTTGCTGATTCTGTTGGAAACACCAGGCTAAGATTTTAGGAAATGAAGGTGGGCCTCTTAACCCACTCACTTTGAACTTGATTTACCTCCACTACTTTGGCAATTCAGGACCTAGACCTCCAGAGGATCCTGACTATTGGCAGTCTAAGGCATCTTGATCTTGGCATTAGTTCCACCTCCCAATTCTTTCCTCTTACACAGTACTGGTGTCTGCCACTTTGAAGAACATGCTGGCAGTACCATCAGCAGAGGCTTGCTGAGAGTATATTGCAGGTTTCACAATAAATGTCTGCATTTATGCTTCTGGCAGTTTGGATTCCCATCAAACCCTCAATTCCAGGAATTTTCCACTTATAGGGCCACAAAATCTAGTTCACTGAATGAAAATGTAAGTTAGTGGAAGGGAAAAAGGGACAAGATTTTTGTAATTTCTTTTGTTTCAACTTTCGAGGACCATTATACCTTTCTACAACAGCTGCCATATTTACAATTTTGATCCTTATGATTGATATTCAGCTTTTTGAGACCAGACCATACTTTCATCTCTTTCTGGACTTAATCCTTGCTTTCAGAAGTTAACATATGCTATCTGATCTACAGTATTGGGACACTTACTTGAATCATCTCAAAGATACTGTGACAAATATTCCACCACCTCCCTCAGCTCCAAAACAAATTTGCCATTTCAACATAATGTGAAGTGGAAGTAAAAGCTAAACACTGCAAATACAGTTTTCTGAGATCTGTAAGGGAGGCTGAAATTTTTAAATCATCAAAAGACCTACCATGAGATTCCATGAAACTGATTGTATAATTTTTGGGCTTTAATTCAATATTTCCAGACTAATGGGTCCTATTAATTTGCTTATATTCTCCTTGTTTGATAAGGATTGTGTATTAAATCGTTAAACATTTCATTGGTATTACAATGTGTCTGCGAGATACATGTTCCTTTCGTACTGAAGATCACAAACAAACAAAAATGCCATTCAGAACCGCTATTCTTTGAGTAGAATACCCCAGAATAAATCTGTTTTGCTTTTTCCACAGATCCACTGCAGGCTTTAAAGCATTGCACTAGAGAATGGAAACCTGAGGTTTATGAGAACTGTAAAGGATTTAGCTCACTTGGAATTTCCTAGAATGGAGTAGCTGTGCAGTATTGAAGATATGGTCAGCTGCACCAACAAGGTTTTAGGGCTTGATAGCAATTGAAAAGAATCATGAGATCTGTCAGGTCTATAACATGGGGCCAGGTGTCTAGCAATATTAGTCTTTTCTAGTGTTAAGAAATAATGGTGGGGAGGCATTTACCTATGACGGTGGTAAATGTTTATACCATGTTGGGAGGATGCAGGGAAAGTGGAGGTAGTGACTCTGGTGCAGCCACATTTGGAGTATTGCATACAGTTCTGGTCACTGCATTATAGGAAGGATAGCTTTGGAAAAGATTCAGAGGAGATTTACTAGGATGTTGCCTGGTGTGGAGGAAAGGTCTTATGAGGAAAGACTGAGGGACTTGAGGCTGTTTTCGTTAGAGAGAAGGTTGAGAGTCAATTTAATTCAGACATATAAGATAATCAGAGGATTAAATAGGTTGGACAGTGAAAGCCTTTTTCCTCAGATGGTGATGGCTAGCATGAGGGGACATGGCTTTAAATTGAGGGGTGATAAATATAGGTCAGATGCCCGAGGTAGTTTTATTTACTCAGAGTAGTAGGGGTGTGGAACGGCCTACCTGTTGCAGTAGACTCACCAACTTTAAGGTATTTAAATGGTCATTGGATAAACATATGGACGAGAATGGAATAGTGTAGGTTAGATGGGCTTCAGATTGGTTCCACAGGTTGGCACAACATCGAGGGCCGAAGGGCCTGCACTATGCTGTAATGTTCTATGTTCTATTATCTTTGATACTGATAGCATTGGATGGAGACTACTAGGGTCTAAATGCAGTTAAGGAGAAGTTTAAGATCATGCAATAATCGGCACCAGGCACAGGTCTGAAAGTGCTGACAAAAAGTGGGTCATGAATTTCTTTTGAAATCTGACTTCCTGTCTATAGTTCTCCTATTTTTTTGACTTGAGCAACTGAAAACCCCTGGTTTTTCATGTGCAATTTCCACCAACAAATGTGTCATGGACAGAATTTCAAAGTCTACTATTGCCATCCTTGCAGCCAGGGAAGCATGTAAATATTTCCAGGTCGTATTCATGCTGCTCACTGTTGCCCCAATTAAGGCCTTTATTTGGCTAAATAATGTTCCTGTCCAGTCTCAGTTTTAAGTTTGGTGAGAGGAGTTCAAGGGGAGGGCTGAGTTCTGCTAGCAAGTCACTTTGCTCAGGTCTCCGGTGAGAAGAGCAGGTGCTTTCTTCAGGGCCAGCTTTCCAGTATTTCTAGATCGATTACGTCTTCCACCAAGGTCTACCGGAAGGGAGGCAACAACATAACAAAACTTTCATTATTTTAGGATGTCCCAACTTTTTCATACACTTCAGTTCTTTTGAAGTGTAGTCACTGGCATAATGTAAATGAGTTTGTTGCTTGGCTAGGAAAATTAAATCTGAATGTTTGCTTTGGTGACCACACAGTTAAAAATTTAGGCTGAAGTGAGGTTTCAGCAGGTTAAGGGAGTAGACTTTTTGTCCTTTAATATGGACATAAAGTTTTCTATAAAATATAAGTAATCATCTCTCTCAAGCTCTATACTTTATAAATGTGAAGCATTACAATAAACTAATCAGTAAATAATCCTTTGCTCTTTGAATACCTTAATACCTTGTTCCAGCAAAAGGAACAGATTTTACGATTTGGATTTACTTGCAATCATATTTCAGAATGCTTCAAATAGTAGCCTTACTGATTTCCTGGAGAGAAAAGTTTGCTTGGGGTGACATTTGGTCTCTCATTAGAGCAACACTACGTACAAATCAAGACAATGGGCATGCCACTCAGCTCCTCGAGCCTGCTGCATCATTCAACAAGATCATGGCTGATATGATTGCAACCTTAAATCCATATTCCTGCTAACCACTGATACCTTTCACCTCTGTGCTTAGCAAGAATCTATCTACCTCTGCCTTAAAAATATTCACAGACTCTACTTACGTCACTTTTTCAGGAGTTCCAAAGACTATAACCCTCTGTGAGAGAGTGCAGAGATCAGGCAACTTTTTCTAAGTGGACGACTCTAATTTTTAAATAGTAAACCTTAGTTCTGAATTCTCCCATAATAGCATTCATCCTCTTCACAAATTCTGACAAAATCTTTCAGGATTTTATATGTTTCAATCAGGTCATGTCTTGGTCTTCGAACTTACAGTGGATAAGATTTAGCCTATCCAACCTCTCCTGATATGACCAGCCTATTGCAAGTACTGCTCTAGTAAATTTTTATTGAACTGCCTCCAACACTTTCATATCTTTTCTTAAATAAGGTGACTAGTACTATGTAGAATACTCCAATGGTCTCATCAGTGCCCTGTATAAAGGGTACTGTTGTATTGAATTCTTCTTGTGATAAATGATAACATTCTCTTAGCATTCTTAATTACTTGCTGTAAATCTATACTAGGAGAAAGTGAGGGCTGCAGATGCTGGAGATCAGAGCTGGAAATGTGTTGCTGGAAAAGCGCAGCAGGTCAGGCAGCATCCAAGGAACAGGAGAATCGACGTTTCGGGCATAAGCCCTTCTTCAGGAATGAGGAAAGATAAAAGGTAGGGAGGAGGGACTTGGGGGAGGGGCTTTGGAAATGCGATAGGTGGAGGGAGGTCAAGGTGAGGGTGATAGGCCGGAGTGGGGTTGGGGCGCTCCCCTCCCCCCACAGTCAAATCCCTCAAACTCAGCACTGCCTTACTAACCTGCAATCATCTTCCTGACCTCTCCGCCCCCACCCCACACCCCACCTTCCTCCCTCCCTCCACCTATCGCATTTCCAACGCCCCTCCCCCAAGTCCCTCCTCCCTACCTTTTATCTTAGCCTGCTGGACACACTTTCCTCATTCCTGAAGAAGGGCTTATGCCCGAAACGTCGATTCTCCTGTTCCTTGGATGCTGCCTGACCTGCTGCGCTTTTTCAGCAACACATTTTCAGTAAATCTATACTAACCTTATTCATGCAGGAGAATATCCAGAGCTTGTCGCATCTTAGAGCATTGCAATTTCTTACTATTTAGATAATATGCTTTTTATTCTTCTTCAATATAGACAATTTTCCATTTTCCTAAAATTGTACCCATTCTCTAAATCTATCAAGACATTTTCATAACCTGTTTGCTGCCTTTTCACATCTTACTTTTACTACCTGTCTTTGTGTTCTCATCAACTTGGCAAATACACTTTCATCCCTTTATCTAGGTATATTTAGAGAGCTATAATCTGTTGAGGTAACAACATAGATTCCACTCATTACACCTTACCAAATGGAAAATGACACATTTATGCCTATTTTCTCTATCCCGTTAGCTAGCCAATTTTCTCTGTATTCCATATGCAACCCACTATACCATGAACTTTAATTTTCTGTAATAACCTCTTGATGTGGCATCTCATCATTTGCCTTCTGGAAATCTAAATAAAGTATCTCTACCATTCACCTTCATTGACAACACATTACCTCCTGAAAGAACTCCAAAAGAATAGTCAAACATGATTTTTATTTCATAAAACTTTGTTCATTCACCTAATTACCTTTGAACGTATCCAAGTGTCCTGTTATATCTTAGTTATAGAGTCAGAGATGTACAGCATGGAAGCAGGCCCTTCAGTCCAACTCGTCCATGCTGACCAGATATCCTAATCTAATCTAGTCAGATTTGCCAGCACTTGACCCATATCCCTCTAAACCCATCCAATTCATATATCCTTTTAAATGTTGTATCATTGTGAAGAAGGGCTTATGCCCAAAACGTCGATTCCCCTGCTCCTTGGATGCTGCCTGACCTGCTGCGCTTTTCCAGCAACACATTTTTCAGCTCTGATCTCCAGCATCTGCAGTCCTCACTTTCTCCTAACTGTACCAGCCTCCAACACTTCCTCTGGCAGTACATTCCATACACGCACCACTCTCTGCGTGAAAAAGATGTCCCTTAGGTCTCTTTTATATCTTTCCTATCACACCTTAAACCTATGCCCTGTTGTTCTGGACTCTCCCAACACAGGTAAAAGAACTTGTCTATTTATCCTATCTATGCCCCTCACGATTTTATAAACCTCTATAAGGTCACCCCTCAACCTTTGATGTTCCAGGGAAAACAGCCTCAGCCTATTTATCCTCTCCCTGTAGCTCAAAACTTTCAAATACGGCAACATCCGTGTAAATCTTTTCTGAACCCATTCAAGTTTCACAACATCCTTCCGATAGAAGGGAGACCAGAGTTGCACACAATTTTCCAAAAGTGGCCGAACCAATGTCCTATACAGCCATAATGTGACCTCAACTCCTATACTCAATGCTCTGTCCAATAAAGGAAAGCATACCAAACACATTCACTATCCTATCTACCTGTGACTCCACTTTCAAGGAACTATGAACCTGCACTCCAAGGTCTCCTTGTCCAGCAACACTCCCTAGGACCTTACCATTAAGTGTATAAGTTCTGCTCTCGCTTGCCTTTCCAAAATGCAGCACTTCACATTTAACTAAACTAAACTCCATCTGACACTCCTCAGCTGATTGACCCATCTGATCAAGATCCTGTTGTTATCTGAAGAAACCTTCCTTGCTGTCCACTACACCTCCAATTTTGGTGTCATCTGCAAACTTACTAACTATACCTCCTATATTCAAATCCAAATCATTTATATAAATAATGGAAAGCAGTGGACCCAACACCGATCCTTGTAACACACCACTGATCACAAGTCTCCAGTCTGAAAGGCAACCCTACATCACCAGCCTCTGTTTTCTACCTTCCAACCAGTTCTGTATCCAGATGGTTAGTTCTCCCTGTATTCCATGAGATCTAACCTTGCTAACCAGTCTCCCATGGGGAACCTTGTCAAACGCCTTCCTGAAGTCTATATGGCTCTCTTATTATCTAATTTGTGACACGCATGAATGGATGAACCACATTCCCACTGTCCCTACTTACTATCTAGCAAAACTACAGCCAGAATTGGAAAGAAGACCCTGCTGAGTTTGACTCTAGTCTAGCATCGTGAAGAGACATGAGAGGTGTAGAATAAGTGTGAGGCTTCGGCCACTGGAGAAATAACACTACTCTTGTTTTTCACTGATCTAAACTCTCAGCCTCACCAGGTAAGAGTGGTGCTGGAAAAGCACAGCAGGTCAGGCAGCATCCGAGGAGCAGGAAAATTGACGTTCGGGCAAACGTCGTTCTGATGAAGGGCTTTTGTTTGAAACATCAATTTTCCTGCTCCTTGGATGCTGCCTGATCTGCTGTGCTTTTCCAGCAACACTCTGATCTAAACTCTGGTTTCCAGCAGTCCTCACTTTTGCCTTGGTGAGGCTGAGAGGCGAGCCCTGAGGGGCCTTCGCTTCTGGTTGGAAGCGCCAAGGCGGGCCGGGTGTGACCTGCTCTGGGGACAGTAGGCAAGCTCAGGGAGGACAAAAACCTCCTGTGGAGCAGAAGGGCAGAAGCACGCTTGATCTTGATTTTCATTACAAGTACAGACCATGAAGGCGGGGCCTCACGATTCTTCTGATCTTTTGGGTTTTAAGCAGGAGGTGTCAGAAAAGTTACCACAGGGATAACTGGCTTGTGGCAGCTAAGCGTTCATAGCGATGTCGCTTTGTGATCCTTCGATGTCAGCTCTTCCTATCATTGTGAAGTACAATTCACCAAGCATTGGATTGTTCACTCACTAATAGGGAATGTGAGCTGGGTTTAGACTGTCGTGAGACAGGGTTAGTTTTACCCTACTGATGTTGTGTTGTTGCAATAGCAATCCTGCTCAGTATGAGAGGAACCACAGATTCAGACATTTGGTGTCTGTGCTTGCCTGAGGAGCCAATGGTGCGAAGCTACCTTCTGTGGGATTATGATTGAATGTCTCTAAGTCAAAATCCCACCTAAAAGTAATGATACTGTAGTGCCATGGATCACTGGTTGGCCTGAGATAATCGACTCCAGTCGATGCATAGTGCCATTTGATTCTGGACTGCAGCGTGGCCGTATGGGCACTGCCTCTCTCCTTTAATCACACATCCTGTTCATTCGTAGATGACCTGATTTTAAAAAAAGACATGAGAAAAGCAATAGGGGATGGCCTAATAGTATTATAACTGGACTGTTAATCCAGAGCTCCAGGTAATACTCTTGAGGATGGCACAGTGACTCAATGGTTAGCACTGCTGCCTCACAGCGCCAGGCACCAAGGTTCAATTCAACTGTCTGTGTGGAGTTTGCACATTCTCCCCGTGTCTGCGTGGATTTCCTCCGGGTGCTCCGGTTCCTCGCACAATCCAAAGATGTACGTACCAGGTGAATTGCCCATTTTAAATTGCCCATAGAGTTAGATGCATTAGTCAGGGATAAATACAGGGCAGGGGAATGGGTTTGGGTGGGTTACTCTCTGGAAGATCGGTGTGGACTTGTTGGACCAAAGTGCCTGTTTCCATACTGTAGGGAATCTAATATAGATCATGTCCACCGCTCTGTCCTCATCAATCCTCTTTGTTACTTCTTCAAAAATCACAAATCAAGTTTGTGAGACATGATTTCCCATGCACAAAGCCATGCTGACTATCCCTAATCAGTCCTTACCTTTCTAAATACACGTCCCTCAGGATTCCCTCCAACAACTTGCCCCCCACCAATGTCAGGCTCACTATCTATAGTTCCCTGACTTGTCTAGATTAGATTACTTAGTGTATAAACAGGCCCTCTCGCCCAACAAGTCCACGCCGAAGCACAACCCACCCAGACCCATTCCCCTACATTTACCCCTTCACCTAACACTGAGCAATTTAGCATGGTCAATTCACCTGACCTGCACATTTTTTTTGGACTGTGGGAGGAAACTGGAGCACCCGTAGGAAACCCACACAGACACGGAGAGGATGTGCAAACTCCGCACAGTCAGTCGCCTGTGGGGAATTGAACCCGGGTCTCTGGTGCTACAAGGCAGCAGTGCTAACCACTATGCCACCGTGCCGCCCTTTTGTCCTTACCACCTTTCTTAAATAGTGGTATCACATTAGCCAACCTCGTCTTTGGACACCTAATCTGTGATTACCAGTGATACGAATATCTCAGCAAGGGGCCCAGCAATTAATTCCCTAGTTTCCCACAGCGTTCTAGGGTACACCTGATCAGGTCCTGGGGATTTATCCACTTTTATGCGATTCAAGACATCCAGCACCTCTTCTGTAATATGGATATTTTTCAAGATGTCACCATCTATTTCCCCACATTCCATACCTTCCATGTTCTTTTGCATAGTGAATACTGATGCAAAATACTCATTTAGTATCTCCCCCATATCCTGTGGCTACACACGTAGGCTGCCTTGTGGATATTCTCTCCCTAGTTACCCTTTTGGCTTTATTATTTATAAAAAATCCCTTTGGATTTTCCTTAACTCTGTTTGCCAAAGCAATCTCATGTCCTATTTTTGTCCTCCTGATTCCCCTCTTAAGATTAGATTAGATTAGATTACTTACAGTGTGGAAACACGCCCTTCGGCCCAACAAGTCCACACCGCCCCGCCGAAGCGCAACCCACCCATACCCCTACATTTACCCCTTACCTAACACTACGGGCAATTTAGCATGGCCAATTCACCCGACCTGCACATCTTTGGACTGTAGGAGGAAACTGGAGCACCCGGAGGAAACCCACGCAGACACGGGGAGAACGTGCAAACTCCACACAGTCAGTCACCTGAGGCGGGAATTGAACCCGAGTCTCTGGCGCTGTGAGGCAGCAGTGCTAACCACTGTGCCACCGTGACGCCCAAATTATTGGGGGGTCTATAATACAATCCCAATAAGGTGACCATCCCTTTCTTATTTCTCCGTTCCACCCAAATAATTTCCCTGGATGTATTTCTTGAAATATCCTCCCTCAGCACAACTGTAATGCTATCACTTATCAAAAATGCCACTCCCCCTCCTCTCTTGCCTCCCATTCTATCCTTCCTGTAGCATTTGCATTCTGGAACATTAAGCTGCCAGTCCTGCCCATCCTTAGATTAGATTAGATTACTTTACAGTGTGGAAACAGGCCCTTCGGCCCAACAAGTCCACACCGACCCGCAAACCATCCATACCCCTACATTTACCCCTAACACTAGGGACAATTTAGCATGGCCAATTCACCTGGCCTGCACATCTTTGGACTGTGGGAGGAAACCGGAGCACCCAGAGGAAACCCACGCAGACACAGGAAGAATGTGCAAACTCCACACAGAGAGTCGCCTGAGGGGGGAATTGAACCCGGGTCTCTGGCGCTGTGAGGCAGCAGCACTAACCACTGCGCCACCGTGCCACCCCTGAGCCATGTTTCTGTAATTGCTTTGATATCCCAGTCCTATGTTCCTAACCATGCCCTGAGTTCATCTGCCTTCCCTGTTAGGCTCCTTGCATTGA
>NC_057713.1:71285026-71390265 GCF_004010195.1 Chiloscyllium plagiosum
AGGTTTAGGGTGAGAGGGGAAAGATATAAAAGAGACCTAAGGGGCAACCTTTTCACGCAGAGGGTGGTACGTGTATGGAATGAGCTGCCAGAGGAAGTGATGGAGGCTGGTACAATTGCAACATTTAAGAGGCATTTGGATGGGTATATGAATAGGAAGGGTTTGGAGGGATATGGTCTGTGTGCTGGCAAGTGGGACTAGATTGGGTTGGGATATCTGGTCGGCATGGACAGGTAGGACCGAAGAATCTGTTTCCATGCTGTACATCTCTGTGACTCTATGATATGGTCTACCCTTTTCCATCACTTTTGTAAAACTTCTTGGATAAGAGCTTGTAACATTTTCCCTGTGATAGATATTTTGCTAATTAGCCACTAGATTCCTGCTTCCTGCCTCCCTCAATTATTAAAGAAAAGGTTACATTTGCTATCTTCCAATCTGAAGGCACTGTCCCCAAATCAAGTGAAGTTTGGAAATTAATACTAATGCATAAGTATCTCAGTAGCCACTTCCTTTCGAATACCAGCATGCAGTCCTTCAGGACCTGGGCACATATCAGCTCACAGCTCTAACAATTTACTCAGTACCACTTTTCTGCTTTTTGATTTGATTTGAATTATTATTGTCACATGTACTTAGGTACAGTTAAAGTTTTGTTTTGCATATAATACAGTTAGATTATAACATTTAAGATCATAGGGTAATTGAATGTGGAATACAAAGTTATGGCTGTAAAGGAAGTGCACAACAAACAAGATCAGCATTAGATTTGAAACTTGAGAGGTCCATTCAGCAGGGAAGTAGCTATTCTTGAATCAATTGATGTGTGTTTTAGGCTTTCGTATCCTCTGCCTGACAGAAGAGATTGAAAGAGATTATAACCAGGGTGCAAGGTGTTTTTAATAATGTTGGCTGCGTTTCTGAGGCAGCAAGAAGTATCGATGAAGTTGATGGGTTGAAGGTTGGCTTGCATGATGGACCAGGCTGTGTTCACAACTCCTTGTAGTTGCTTATGGCCCTAGGTAGAACAGTTGCTATACCAGGCTGCGTTGCATCCAGATAGAATGCATTCCATAGTACATCTATAAAAAATGGTGAGTGTCCTTCTGGACATGCTGAATTCCCTTAGCTGCCTGAGGAAGAAGAGATATTGTGTGCCTTCTTGAGCATCAGATCAACATTGGTGGTCCAGGAGAGATTGTTGGTGATCTGCTAGGAATTGATGGTCTCAACCATCTCCACCTTTTCTTCATTGATGTAGATAGGGTCGTGCCTCCTCCTTGATTCCTGAAGTCAATGATCAACTCTCTGGTTTTGCTGACATTGAGGAAGAGATTGTTACCAAAGTTTGTGCGAAGATTTGTAGCTCGGGTGCTCGTTGCTGTGGTTCTGTTCGCCGAGCTGGAAGTTTTTGTTGCAAATGTTTCGTCCCCTGGCTAGGCGACATCATCAGTGCTTGGGAGCCTCCTGCGAAGCGCTTCTTTGATGTTTCCTCCAGTGTTTATAGTGGTCTGTCCCTGCCACTTCCGGTTGTCAGTTTCAGCTGTCAGTTTCAGCCATGATTATATTGAATGGTGGTGCAGGCTCGAAGGGCTGAATGGCCTACTCCTGCACTCATGTTGGGTATCGGGTCCTTCGTTCTGGTGAGTTGTTGTCTGAGCGTGGCTATTGGTTTGTGTGCCGTTATGAGTCCTAGAGGTCACAGTAGTCTGGCTGTCAGTTCCGAGATGCTCCTGATGTATGGTAATCTGGATAGTCCTTTTGGTTGTGGTATGTCCTCGTTCCGTGGTCTTTCTCTTAGGCATCTGTTGATGAAGTTGCGCGGGTATCCGTTTTTGGCGAATACCTTGTATAGGTGTTCCTCCTCTTCTTTTTGCAGTTCTGGTGTACTGCAGTGTGTTGTGGCCCTTTTGAATAGTGTCCTGATGCAGCTTCATTTGTGTGTGTTGGGGTGGTTACTTTTATAGTTTATGACTTGGTCTGTGTGTGTGGCTTTCCTGTATACCCTTGTAGTGAATTCTCCGTTCGGTGTTCTCTGTACCTTTGCATCATGACACCAAGCATCTCTATCTGTGGCAAGGCCTACCCAGCAAAGTGGGCTACAAAATGAAGTCAAACAGAATAGCTGAAAAAAAATCCTTCCTTGATGTCTTCAATACTTTCTATGCTCTGTTTGAATAGTTTCTCAAATTCTTCCCTCCCTTCCATTTCCTGACTTATTGCTGCTTCTATGATGTTACTTGAATCCTTTATATTCAAGACATAGGCAAATTAACTGTCTCAATTAATCTGTTATTGCCTTATTTTCCATTATTAATTGCCCAGACTCACTTTCCATATGGTCACTGCTTTGTTAACTTTTTTAAAAAAATGCTTGTAGAAACACGTTGTTTTAATACATCTGGCTAGCGTTTGTATTCTAATTTTTCCTTCTTTATTAATGTTTTTGATATTCTTTGCTTTTTAAAAATAATATAGTGTCTAATCTTTTGACTTGCTGCCTATCTTTGCACAATTATATGTTTTCTCTTTAAGTTTTACATTATCTTTCATTAACCACAGATTCAGGGCCCATCCCTTAGAATCTTTCTTACTTGATGAAATATACCTATTCTGTATATTCTGCAATATCTCTCAAATATCTGTCAATGCATCTCTTCTAACTTTTAACCTAATTTATTAATTCATTTTTGTTAGCTGTTTTCACGTCCCCATAATTACCCTTTTCTGTAAATTGAAAGAGAAGGATTTTGGACCCATTTATTTCTCCCTCAGACTGAATGCTGCTACTCAGAGGTGTTGTCACCATGAGATAATTAATTAATTTGATCTTAATTTAGAACATCAAGTTTAGTACAACTTGCTCTCTGGTTCTCTGTAGAAAATGCTCTTCTCAGAAAATATCCCCACAATATCTGAGTGCTTCATGTCGACTACCTTTGTCCAACAGACTTTTCCAGTCAATCTGTAAATTAAAATCACCAATAATTACCACCATCTCTTTCTGATGATCTCTTCCTTTACACCTTATCCTACACACTATTATTGTTAGGGACCCGAAAGAGCATTCCCACAAACAACTTCTTGCCTCTATTTCTCATTTCTTTCCAAACTACATCTTAGTTTCCTCAATTTAAGTCATTCCTCTCTATTGTATAGTAACATCAGAAACAATAGAACTACCTTTCCACCATTTCCTACTTTCCTGTAGTTCTTAAATACCCTGTACCCTTCCAGAATCAGGTCCTAATCCATGCCATTCTGTAGTCATGTTCCTTGCTCTTTTAAATTATGCCTCTATTAATAAAGCTGAGGATGCTGTATTCTTTACTTAATAGTCTTTCTAGCTGTTCTGCCACTTCCAGTGATCTCTGCACATATGAACCCAGGTCACTCTGGTCCTGCACCTACTCTTAGAACTGTACCACCTATTTTCTGTTACATTTCAGATGTTCTTTCTATCAAAATGCATCACTTCACACTTCTTTGCATTGAAACTCATCTGGCATCTATCTGTCCACTCCATCAAATTGTCTAAGACCTTCTTGAGTTTTACAATGTTGTCCTCAGATTACAATTGTTCCAAGTTTGTGTCATCTGAAACTTTGAAATTGGCTCCTACACACCAAGATTAGATCATTAAGAAAAATTAGGAAAACTAAATATTGACCCTATGGAAATCCACTGCAAACTTTTCACCAGCCCAAAAAATGTCCATTGACCATTAATCTTTGCTTTCTATCATTTAGCCAATTTTGTATCCATGTTGCTTCTAACTCTTTAAAAAAATAATCTAGAAATGTCCTCACTAGTCTGTTATGTAAGACTGTATCAATACATTCTGAAATTCCATGTGCAACATATCAACAGCGTTACTTTCAGCCAGCCTTTCTGTTACTTCTTCAATAGGCTCCAGCGAGCATTTAAACATGATTTCCCTTTTAAAGTTACATGATGACTCTTCCTATTCATTCCGCTTTTTTCCACTTAATTTTTCAGGATAGAATTATTAGTTATCTCTAGAAGCTTCCTCACCACTGTAGGTATACTAACCAGGTTGCACCTGTTCCTGACTAGGAATAGAATAAATCTTAATCACTTGCAGATTAAATTCAGTACCTGCTTCTCTTGAAAGAGAGCAAGAATGTATTTCTAGAGGCTGAAAATGTTTAGGCAAAAGCCACAAAACAGCTCTTTCCCTTTCTGATCTGAACTCCTTGAAGTGTTTGACACCAAGACACAAATGCTAGACAATGATCTTCTCCAATAAGGGGCAATCTAACTCCCACTCCTTGACATTCAATGGCATTACCATCACTGAATCTCTACCACTGAATCAATATCTTGAGGGTTACCATTTGCCATAAAATCAACTGGACTGGCCATCTAAATATAGTGGTTACACGAGGAGGTCACAGACTAGGAATCAGATCCTGACTCCCAAAGCAATAAGGCACAAGTAAACAGTGTGATGGAATACCCTCACTTGTTTGAACAAGTGCAGCTCTGAAAATACTCAAGGAAGTTGGCACCGTCCAGGATAAAGCAGCCTGCCTGAATGTCACCACATCCACAAACATTCACTCTCGACATCACTGATGCTGCGTCTACAAGACGCAGTGCAGAAATTCACCAAAGATCCTTAGACCCATGACCACTTCGATCTTGAAGGACAATGGCAGAGGATACATTAGAATACTACAATGTGCAAATCCCCCTCCAAGCCACTCATTATTTCTTCACTGTCCCTCAGTTAGAATCCTGGAATTTCTTCTTGAATAACATTGTAGGTTTATCCTCAGTGCATGGATTACAGTAGTTCAAGAAGGGCCCTAACAATGACCTTCTCAATGACAACTAGGAATGGGTAACAAATGCTGCCCTAGTTATTTACACTCATGTCTCACAAATGAATACTTATATAAAAAAGCCATTAGGAAATCCAGTTTGTTTCCTACACATAGTGAAAGAATTAAGAAATAACTGGCATGTATTTGGAATAATTGATTTTTTTAAATTCAAAATATTAGCACAGGCATGGTAGGCTGGCAATTATTTTTCTCTACCTTCATTTTATCTTTTTTCTTTTTCTTTACTTCATCTTAATAATGTTGTGGGGAGGCCACAACAGTCTCTCCTGACTCATAAGCCTAATGCATGGACTCCTGGAATGGTGCCAGGCACCAACTGTATAAATGGCAGAGTGGGGCCTTCTAGCTTTGTAGGCCTGATGTGTGGACTCTTTCTGTGGCAGGTCGTTAACTGTGTCAGTGCCAATAGTGAGTAATTCTGGCTGCAGTATGCCTGGAGTAGGGACCTTGCAGAAGTCCTGCAGGCATGTTTGAGTTCCACAGGGATTAGTGCTAGGACCATGTTTGTACTGTATATTAATCACTTGGAGGAAGGAAGTGAATATACTGTAGGCAGATCTGAAAATAATGAAAAAAAAGGAAAGGCAGGTTGTCAGAGGGATACAAACAGTTTACAGAGAAAGAGTGATAATTAAGTAACTGGGCAAAAAGTTGGCAAGTAGTGTAAATGGGAAAATGCAATATTGTTTATTTTCAAAGGGAGATAATGAGGTCTGCAGATGTAGGAGAAGTCAGATTTGATTTCTTGGGTTGGGAGGCCAAGGCAGGGCCGGGTGAAGGTCAACAGAGTTCTCTGGGTTGTGGTGCAGAGGCCCAGTTTGGACCAGTGTCCCTGCCCAGTCCTAGTGCGATTCCAATGGATAAGCAGGGAGTTATAGAAGTTATAGAAGCCTCCAGAATGCAGGGGAAGGATCCACATACCTTGGTTTACAAAGCATCCAGGAAAATGTTCTTCCAGAACTTCTCTGTGGCTGTGATGCGTAAAAGGACATACTTTGATGAGGGTCCTAGGTATTCAGTATTCTGTAAAGTACCCAGCAGTGCTTCATTTTACTCCTGATGGGTCTGTACACTCATTTGATTATTCAGAAAAAGTGAAAAACTTCCTGCATACTTTAAAATAGACTGAATCGTCTAAAAGATATGGACAATAATGTTTTCTCTCTTTGTTTTTCCTTGTATTTCTCACCTTTTCTTAAAGTGTTGTTGGATTTTTTCCGATGTTAATTGGGGTTAGTTGGGGATGGGTAGGATGCTCATTTCTAACTTTGTTAATATTCCCTTTTTTAGTCTTTCTTTTGTTTGAGTTTGTGGTGCGGCTCCAGCTGGATTGAGTTATGGAGGTGTATGTGGGATGTCTAAATGCCCCCTGTGGGCAGGGGGTAGAGTCCCCCATGAAGTTCCCCCATTTTGGGGCAGCATGGTGGCTCAGTGGTAAGCACTGTTGCCTTACAGCACCAGGGACCCAGGTTCAAGTCCAATCTTGGGCGCCTGTCTGTGTGGAGTTTGCATAATCTCCCCGTGTCTGTGTGGGCTCTCTCCCAAAATCCAAGGATGTGCAGGCTAGGTGAATTGGCCTTGCTAAATTGCGCATAGTGTTCAGGGATGTGTAGGTTAAATGCATTAGTTATGGGTAAATACAGGGGAATGGGTCTGGGTCAGTTACTCTTCGGAGGGTTGGTGTGGACTTGTTGTGCCAAAGGGCCTATTTCCACACTGTAGGGATTCTAAGCTAAGTGCCTTTTGTATTTTGTATTTGGTTTAGTTTGTTGGTTTTTTGTGGATGTAGTTTTTGAAAGTTCTGTTAGTTTGTTAGATGTAGTAGTTTTAGTGTACATAGTTTTTAGGCTCCATGAGTCTTTTTCCATTTAAAATCAGTGATTTGTAAGTCGAATTTTTCCTCTCAGGAGTTCAAAGTTTATTATAGAGGGTCATGGCTAATTGTGTTCTTAAATGTTGTATCTGGAACATTAAAGTGAGTCACTCACCGATCAAGAGAAAAAGGCACTTTCGAGTCTTTAAAAGGAGAGGGTTAAAATTCCCTATTGCAGGAAACTCACCTTGATAATAAGGAACATCTGAAACTACAGCAGTGTAGGTTTGATCGGGTGTTTTTCTCATCCTTTAATACCAAGAGCAGGGGAGAGGTATACTTGTTTGGAAGAATATCCTATTTAAGTTACTACATCATATTAAAGATGAGTATGGGCGGTTCATAACTCTTAAAGGCTCAACGTACAGTGAAGAGTGTAGTATTTTGAATGTTGATTGTCCCCGGCACACCCCCTTAAATTCCTGATAGATACATTCTCCAAATTGATCACCCTTGCGTCACAGCATATTATTATAGGGGGGGAGGTGGGTGATTTTTAACTTTCTTATGGATCCCACAGTGGATAGAATGCCTAAAGGCCTCCCCAAAGCTTTCGCTGCAGTCTAAGCAACTAGTTGATTTGTGTGTGGGATTGGGACTGGGGGACGTTTGGAGGTGTCTCCACTTTACCTTTTTTCTAATCTGTACAAGGTCCATACTAGGATTGATCTTTTCCTAGCCCCCATGATTTTTTTGGATTCAGTGATCTCCTACACAATTGGGAATATTACTATTTCTGATCATGCAGCAGTATACTAATGGTCAATGTAACAGATTCAAGACACTGGCAAATGTCCTTTATTCTTAAGGACAGTAGGTTCATTGAGTATTTCTCTAATGAGTTTAAAGCATTCTTGGCCATCCATTCGGATATGGCTAGTAACCCATCTATTCTCTGGAGACTGCTAAGGTTTATGCTAGGGGGATAATTATCTCCTACTCTGCCAGTCAGACACAACAGAAGGGAGAGCAGCAGCGTCTGCTTGAGGCATGACTGAAGGCAGCTAGGACGGCATATTTTGATAGGCCATCAGTTAAAGTGGATGCTAGCTCTTCGGTCCACCTTAAATTTCATGCTTATACAGATAGCAAGGAAGGAACTTTATTTTGTGAAACAAAGGTTGTTTGAGCATGGTGATAGGCCGGGCAAATATCTGGCATGTCTGTCCAGGAAAAAGAATGCCCCCCCCCAATCTATTACCTCAATCAGGGAAGGAACTAGGATTCTTACTTGTGATTGTAAAAAACATCAATGCTGCATTTTGGAGATTTTACTCTGTATTATACCAGTTGGAAGGCTGTGAGGACAGATGGGCTAAGATGGAATTCTTTTTTAAGAACCTGGATTTTCCAGGCGTGACCTCCAAACATGTGTCTCTCCTAAATGCCCCTTTAACAGTGCAAGAGGTATAGGAGGCAGTGAAACAGCTTCAAAGTGGAAATGCACGCGGCCCTGCTGGTCTCCCAAGGGAATTCTACAAAGAATTTATAAATATATTGTCAACGCTGATTCTGGACATGTACAATTAATCGTACAGTCATGATTGCCTTCCACCATCCTTGAGGGAGACTAATCCTTAAAAGGAAGACCCTGGATGACTGTGCTTCTTATAGGCCCATCTCGCTTCTAAATTCTGATTTTAAAATTTTGTCCAAGACTCTTGCATTAATAGTTTTGCCTTCTATTGCCAAAGAGGACCAGATGGGTTTTATGAAGGGCTGCAGATCCTCCAACAATGTCAGGAGGTTTCTTAATATGGTCCAAGCATGTCAGCAGTGATTGGTTCAGGAATTACTGATCTCTTTAGATGCAGCAAAGGCATTTGACTGGGTAGAGTGGCCATTTTTCTTTACATCCTGGAACAGTTTGGTCTAGGTGAAGTCTTTATTAGTTGGGTAGGGGCCCTTTATAGCGATCCTTTAGCTGTGGTTCTCGCCAATGGTTTAAGATCCACTAACTTTAATATCGTAGGGGCAGTCAGCAAGGTTGTCCCCTCTCACCTCTACTTTTTATATTGGTGATTGAGCCACTGGCAGAGGCCAGCTATAGGGATCCTAACATAACTGCCCCAGAAGTGGGATCAAAGACATTTAAGATCTCATTCTCATCTTTTTGTCGAACCCAGTAGACTTTGTACCCCATTTCAGCCTATTTGGCTCCTTCTCGGTCTACAAGATTCATTTTTCAAAATCAGAGGCTGTGCCTATGGGGGTGGGGGGTCTTGGAGGACTCTCTAACGTTGAGGGCAAGTCAAAGATTCCTTTTAAGTGGTCACAGGAGGGTTTTCTTTATTTAGGTTTTTTAAATTCCTGTCCTCAATCAGTTATTTAAGGCCAATTTTGTCCATTTGCTTGACAAGATTAAATAAGATATTCAAAGATGGGAGGCCCTTCCAATATCCTGGTTAAGTCAAGTAGCCCTTATGAAAATGAATGTCCTTCCTCGTTAACTATATCCTATGAGAATGCTTCCCCTAATATTGGACACTTATTGGCTGGTTTAGCTCTTTTACCTGGCACCACAGGCGGCCCCTTATTAAGCTGGCCAAATTGTAATTATCCCAAGGGCTGGGGAGAGTGAACCTCTGGATATTAAAAGATATCAATTAAGCTCCCTTTTATCTTTTGTGAGCAACTGGGCTTGTGAGGACTGAGCATCAATATAGTTAGATATTGAGGCCTCCCAGGCAAAATATCCTTTTATTAGCCTGTTGTCCTTTGATAAAATGAGGACTGTTGTCGAGTCCTGTTGTAATCCAATTATTATTAATACTGTGAAAGAATGGATCGCAATGGGGCAGAGTGAGGGTAATATATCTAAAACTTCTTTTCTTACCCCTATAGTTGTTATACCGAAGTTCCTGTCAGGGACAATGGACCCTGGGTTTGAACTCTGGGCAGCTTCCTGTTTTGGTGACTTATTTGAGGGTGAAACAATGATGTCTTTTGACCAAATAAGCCGCAAGTATGGATTATCTAGGAGAGAACCTTTACATTTTTCCAGATTAGGAATTTTATTCAAAAAGGAATTACATTCTTAGTGGATTCCTACAGATTTGATACAGAGAAGAGGGTGCTTCGTGCCAGGAGCACTCTCTCAGTTAGTACTCTTTATCTGTTGGAAGGTGGTTCCTCGGATGATATTGAGCAACTAGAGGTCTGGGAGAGAGTTAGGAGTTGAGGTCTTATCTGAGACATGGGAGGATATTTGTGAAAATGTGAGAAAGAGTTTGATCTGTAATGGGACCCATGCCATGCAGTTGACGATTCTTCATAGGGTCCATCTGGCCCCAGATCATCTCTCGAAATTCAAGGTGGGAGTATCCTCAGTGTGACTCAAGTGTAAAATAAGTACTGGCACTGTCACTCACTGTCTGTGGTCCTGCCACAGGCTTCATACGTACTGGAGTGCTGTGGCAGGAGTAGTAGGGAGGGTCTTGCAGACCGACTTTAAGATGGACCCAATTTCTCTTTTCCTGGGCCTGGCTAGTTTATCTTCTTTAGATGCTAATATGAGAAAGCCTTTTAATATCCTTACTTTTTGTGCAAGAAAAAAACATTTTGATGTGTTGGGCATCTGAATACCCCGGGGCTGTCAGGTTGGCGTAAACTAATCAGGGAACATATCCCTCTGGACTTCCTCACAAATATGGTGCACCAAAAATTGGAAAGTTTTTATAAGACATGCCAGCCCTTTTTGGAATACTTTGATGCAAATTTGTCTGCCATTTTAATTAGGGCTTTTGAGTAGCTATGACGATCTGACTTAGCAAGCTTGGTACCCCAAGAGGAAGAATTTTGAATAAATGCGGGTGTAATATTCAATGCTCTTGAAGGTTGGGAGCTATTTTTTAGTTGTGCTAAGTGATATTATTTATTTATTTATTACCTCTATTGGGTAGTTTATCTTGTACATGAGTATGGTTTTGTTTTGCTTGTGCTGTTGTTCTTTATTTCTGTGATTTTTTTTTTTTCCTTTTTTAAGAGTAGTGTTGTTGGTTTATTGTTGGAATTTTATAAAAAATAAATCTTTTATTCTCAATAAAAATATCTAAAAAAAAAAAGGAGTCAATGTTTCGGGCATAACCCTTCATCAGGACTTGGGAGAGTGAAAAGGACTGAGAAATAAATATGTGCAAGGTGGGGTGGCAGTACGCGGGCGAAGGTAGGAGGTGATTGTGATAGGTTGTTGGGAAGTGTGGAGCAAATCGGTTGGGAAGAAGGATGGACAGAGGACAGAGGAAATTCGGAGCGTTAGGTCTGGGATGGGTGGGGGAGTGGAGATTCGGAAACTGGTGAATTCACTGTTGAGGAAGTGTGGTCGTATGGTTCTGAGGTGGAAGATGAGATGTTCCTCCTCCAGTTTGTGGGTGACTTTGTTTAGGTGATGGTGGAGGGCCAGATGAACATGTCATTGGGGGAGTGGGAGGGGGAGTTGAAATGATTGGCCACTTGAAGGTGGAGTTGGTTGGTGCATATAGACCAGAGATGTTCCCTGAACTGTTCCGTGAGTTTGCACTTGGTCTTTCCGATGTAGAGGAGACCACATCGAGAGCAGTAGATGCAGTAAATGAGGTTCGAGGATATGCAAGTAAATCTCTCCCAGATTTGGGATAATTCTTTGGGGCCATGGACGGAGGTGAAGGAGTGATGTGCATGCAGGTTTTGCATCTCTTACGACAGCAGGGGAAGGTGCCAGCTTCAGAGATTGGTTTGGTAGGGAGTGTGGACCTAATGAGGCAGTCACAGAGGGAATGGTTACTCGGCAATGCAGATAGGAGAGGGGAGGGAATTTTCTTTTGATGGTAGGGTCTGACTATAGGTGATGGAAATGGCAGCAGATGAAATGCTGAATTTGGAGATTAGTGGGGTGGAATGTGAGAACCAGTGGTATTCTACCCTTGTTGTGGTTGGGTGGGGGCGGGGGGGTGTGGAGTTCGAAGACAGAGGTGCAGTAATTGGAAGAGGTGAGATTGAGAGCATTTTGATGACAGGGGTCGGGAAATTGTAGTCCTGGAAGTAAGCGGACACCTGGAATGTCCTGGAGTGAAATCACTCATCCTGGGGGGAGATATGGTGGAGGTGGAGGAATTGGGAGTACCACCAAAAATATATTTCTTGCAGAATGGTTCAGGGAACATCTGTGGTCCATACGCACCAACAATCCCACCTTCCTGTGGCCATCCATTTCCACTCCCACTGCCCCGATGAAAAGTTCATTCTGGGCCTATTCCACCACCAAAACATGGCCACCTGCAAACTGGAGGAGGAGCACCTCATCTTCTACCTCAGGAGCCTCCAACCATAAGGCCTCAACATTGAATTCACCCATTTCCAAATCTCCCCTCCCCTTCCCTCCTGCCCAGTCTGTCCCAGGTCCAATCCTCTTACTTAGCTCCACCCTTTTGACCTGTCCATCTTCCTTCCCACCAATCTGCTCCACATTTCCCATCGACCTATCACAATCACCACCTACCTTTGCCCACCTATTGCCACCCCATCTTCCTTTCCCCTAGCCCCATCCCGCCCCCTATTTATTTCTCAACACCCCACCTTTCCTCTCACCAGTCCCGATGAAGGGTTATGCCTGAAATGTTGAGTCTCTTGCTCCTCAGATGTTGCCTCACCTGCTGTGCTTTTTCCAGCACCATACTTTATCATCTCTATTTTCAAAGGGAGAACAAGATATTATTTACATTGAGAAAAACTGCAGAAAGCTGCAACACAAAGAGACTTGGTGATACCCATGCACAAGACACAGAAAGCTAGCACACAGATGCAGCAGGTATTTAGGAGGGCTTATTGAATATTGGCCCTTATTTCAAGGAGTTTGGAGTGTAAGTGTAGCAAAGTCTCACTGTAAATATACATGTGCTGATGAGACCACATGGAGTAATGTAAGCAGTTTTTGTCCTCTTATTTAAGGGAAGGTGTCCTTTCATTGGAGGCAGTTCAGCGAAGGTTCACTAGGATTCTTAAGGGGTAAAATTTGAGCAGATGTTTTCCCTCAAGGGGAGAATCTAGGTGCAGAGGGCATAGTCTCTGAATAAAGGGATGCCATTTTAAGACTGAGGTGAGAGAAATTTCTTCTGTCAAAGGGTTGAAAATCTTTGGAATTCCTTGTCACAGAGATCTGTGGAGGCAGAATCCTTATTTAAGGCCTTGTGTACATCAAAGGTTACAGGGAAAAGACTGGAAACTGGATGTGAGGAATTTCAGACCAACCGTAATCCTATTGAATGGCAGAGCTGACTATTTCTGTGATATTTCTTATGGTCTGGTAGTCTTCTATGTTCTTGGAAGACACTTTTTAAGAAAAACACAAGGGTATAAAGATGCAGAAATCACCATATTGATATTAGTGCCTTTTTGCTGTGTGATGATGTTGTGATATCACAATTATTTTTTACATCAGCTTTAACAAAAGCTAAAATTACATAGAATATGCAGCACAAAAATAGGCTGTTTGACCAAATTAATCTAACTGATGTTTATATTCCACACAAAACTTTTCTCATTACGTCTTTCGTATACCAGCCTGTCAGCATATCCTTCCATTGTCTTTTTGTCATGTGTTTGTCCTTTTTTTTCAAAAACAAGAGAACTCCTTGTTGCAATTTTTTATATGGTGGCACATTCTATATTCTAATTACTTTCTGGCTAAAGATCTTTCTAATTTCCCTGAGGATCTGTTAATAACTGTCTTATATTTATTTACAGTCCCTAGTTTGGATTCTTTCACATGTAATGTTATGCTATTCATTTCTACCTTGTCAAACACTTCCATAATTTTCAAGACTCTTATCAACTCACCTCATCTTAGTGACTGGTTTCCTTTGCAGATGTCACTGCTCTACTCAGGACAAGTTTCTTTATTGTTGTGATACTACTTCTTACAATTTCTAATGTACGGAAGGCTGCAAACCAGGGTAAGTAATCATATTCTGTAATGCTCATGTCAGCAGCAAACAGCTGGAGGGAAACATCTTTATTGTCTCTGTATGATGGTCTAAAATATTGCCTCATTCCTGAATCTCCTCCATATTGCTCTTGGAAGTGTCTAAAAGACTTCAAATGTTTTTTAGAATTAAAGAGGAATTCTTGTGTACCCTGCCTCATTCATGGCACCCATTAGGAGCTGAAAATGTGTTGCTGGAAAAGCGCAGCAGGTCAGGCAGCATCCAAGGAGCAGGAGAATCGATGTTTCGGGCATGAGCCCTTTTATTAGGAGGATGACATTCTCCTTAATCAACAATGCAACTCCCCTACATCTTTTACATCCCTCTCTATCGCACCTGAAATATCTTAAACCCTGAAATGTTGAGCTGATAGGAATTCCTGATAAAAAGCTTATGCTTGAAACGTCGACTCTCCTGCTCTTCGGATGCTGCCTGACCTGCTGTACTTTTCCAGCGCTACACTTTTTGGGTCTTTTATATATTGCCAGTAGGAAGGAAAATCTTCTCCCAGAATGCTCCTCAGTTACTTCTCACTACCACCCTCAGTTGTGGAAAGAGATTGTTTTGTTTAGATCAGAAGATATTGAGAAGGAACATGATGGAGATGTAGAAAATTATGAGGGGCATTGATGCTATAGGTAGGAAGAAACTTCCCCTCAATGGAAGGATAAATCACCAGGGAGCTTGGGTTTGAGATAAGGGGCAGATTTTTGAGGAAAAATGTTTTCACCCAAATGGTAGTGGAAATTTTGAACTCACTGCTTATAAGGGTGGTAAAGGCGATAACTCTCATAAAGTTTCAGAAATATTTAGATGTTCTGAAGGGCTTTTTTTTTATACCAAGTGATTCTATGAATCTATGGTACAGTCTGTTCATTGAATTGCCCTGTTATGCCTTGAATGTGCTTAAATACAAAAGGCCTGTGGTACTGCTGCATAGCTTTTGCCCTTAGCTAAACCTTCCAGAGTCTTTGAAGGCAAGGTTGGAAGGCATGAGGAGTCACTGTTGACCCTGAAGATGTGCTGATATGAAGACGCAAGAGTAGGTGCTCATGCTCTCAAACTAACTTGAAATGTGATGGCACTTCCAGATCACCCTGGGGGGGGAAGGCTGTCTGGGAGGGAAGTCTGGATACCTTCTCCCCTTTTTGCCTTGCCATTGTTGTTTGGAATGCATCTATAGACCACGTCAGAATAGCTGAGCTTGCAAAGTGCTGCTCTTTCGTCAAGTGATGTGTTATATTATTCCTTCTTTCTTCAATTTACTCAGTTTAAAGGATCAATTTCTGAAAACAGTATTGCTATTCTATCACCAATCTACTTGAGGCATTTAAAGATAAAACACTTCATCTGAAGATTCTTATACAATCTCCTCCAACTTATTATTGCCATATTTGCTGTTCTCCAGCCCTTCCCAGACCCAGTCCATATCTGGTTTTGGTCATCTCCTGAATCACCGGCCTTTTCGTATGCTATGATATGGAGATGCCAGTGTTGAACTGGGTAATCAAAATAAGAAGTCACATGACACCAGGTTATAGTCCAACAGGTTTTAATTGAAATCATACGTTTTTGAAGCGCTGCTCCTTCATCAGGTGAGGTCCTTCAACGAAACAGACTTGACCTTTTGCAATGATGGTGGACATTCATCAAAACTTCGGGTGAGGACTTTATTGTGTCTATGGATATTGATGAAGGTTGACTCAATTGACTCAATGACTGTAGGATGGTATGGGTCTGATCTCCATTGGTGTTGTGGATTTTCTGTTTATTTTTGGGGTGGAATTAGAGTCAGAGGTGTACAGCATGGAAACAGACCCTTCAGTCCAACCTGTCCATGCCGACCAGATATCCCAACCCAATCTAGTCCCACCTGCCAGCACCCGGCCCATATCCCACCAAACCCTTCCTATTCATATACTAAATGCTTCTTAAATGTTGCAATTGTACCAGCCTCCACCATTTCCTCTGGCAGCTCATTCCATACACGTACCACCCTCTGCATGAAAAAGTTGCCCATAGGTCTCTTTTCTATCTTTCCCCTCTCACCCTAAACCTATGCCCTCTAGTTCTGGACACCCCCAACCCCAGGAAAAAGACTTTGCCTATTTATCCTATCCATGCCCCTCATAATTTTGTAAACCTCTATAAGGTCACCCCTCAGCCTCCGACGCTCCAGGGAAAACAGTCCCAGCCTGTTCAACCTCTCCCTATAGCTCAAATCCTCCAACCCTGGCAACATCCTTGTAAAGGGCAGAAAAATGGCAGATGGAGTCAGCAACACTCGCCAGGACCTTACCATTAAGTGTATAAGTCCTGCTAAGATTTGTTTTCCCAAAATGCAGCACCTCGCATTTATCTGAATTAAACTCCACCTGCCACTTCTCAGCCCATTGGCCCATCTCGTCCAAATCCTGTTGTAATCTGAGGTAACCTTCTTCACTGTTCACTACACCTCCAATTTTGGTGTCATCTGCAAACTTACTAACTGTATCTCTTATGCTCGCATCCAAATCATTTATGTAAATGACAAAAAGTAGAGGATCCAGCACCAATCCTTGTGACACTCCACTGATCACAGGCCTCCAGTCTTAAAAACAACCCTCCACCACCATCCTTCATCTTCTATCTTTGAGCCAGTTCTGTATCCAAATGGCTAGTTCTCCCTGTATTCCGTGAGATATAACCTTGCTAATCAATGGGGAACCTTGTTGAACGCCTTACTGAAGTCCATATACATCACATCTACTGCTCTTTGTTACTCATCAATCCTGTTTGTTACTTCCTCAAAAAACTCAATCAAGTTTGTGAGACATGATTTCCACAAAGCCATGTTGACTATCCCTAATCAGTCCTTGCCTTTCCAAATACATATACATCCTGTCCCTCAAGATGCCCTCCAATAACTTGTCCACTACCGACATCAGGCTCTCTGGTCTATAGTTCCCTGGCTTGTCCTTACCACCCTTCTTAAGCAGTGGCACCACGTTAGCCAACCTCCAGTCTTCCGGCACCTCACGTCTGTCTATTGATGATACAAATATCTCAGCAAGAGGGCCAGCAATCACTTCTCTAGCTTCCCACAGCGTTCTAGGGTACACCTGATCAGATCCTGGATAGCATTTATTGCCCATTGCTAGTTAGATTAGATTAGATTAGATTACAGTGTGGAAACAGGCCCTTCGGCCCAACAAGTCCACACCGACCCGCCGAAGCGAAACCCACCCATACCCCTACATTTGCCCCTTACCTAACACTACGGGCAATTTAGTATGGCCAATTCACCTGGCCTGCACATCTTTGGACTGTGGGAGGAAACCGGAGCACCCGGAGGAAACCCACGCAGACACGGGGAGAATGTGCAAACTCCACACAGTCAGTCGCCTGAGGCGGGAATTGAACCCGGGTCTCTGGCGCTGTGAGGCAGCAGTGCTAACCACTGTGCCACCATGCCGCCCACTGCCACCGTGCTGCCCACAAGTTGGCCTTCAGAAGGTAGTAGTGAACTGTCTTTTTAAACTGCTGCAGTCCATTTTACATAATTTCATGAGGGAGAATGTTCCAGGGTTTTGACCCAGTGACACGAAGGGAATGGCAATATTTTTCCAAGTCAGGATGGTGAGTTGCTTGGAGGAGAAATTCTAACTGGTGATATTCCCACATATTTGCTGCTGCTCTCCTTATTGGTGGAAATGTTTTGGAAAGTGCTATCTAAGCACTCTCAGTGAATGTCTGCACTGCATCTCATATATGGTACTCACTGCTGCTAATGAGCATTAGTGGTGGAGGGAGTGAATATTTGTGGATATGGTGCCAATCAAATGGACTCCTTTTGTCCTTCGTGGTATCAAGCCTCTTGAGTATTGTTGTAGCTGCACTCAGCCAGGCAAGTGAGGAGTATTCCATTACGCTCCTGTCTTGTCCCATGAAGATGGTGAACAGATTTTAGGGTGTCACTTGCTGTGGTATTCCTCACCTCTAATCTGCTTTTTTTAGTCACAGTATTTATATGGCTAGTCCAATTCAGTTTCTAGATGTGGATAGTGTAGGTTTGGATAGTGTCAGCAATGATAATCTCAAGGTGTGATGGTTAATTTTTCTTGCTGGAGATGGTCATTGTCTGGCACTTGTGTGGCACAAATGTTACTTGTCTCTTGTCAACTCACACCTAGATATTGTCCAAATGTTGCTGCATTTGGGCATAGACTGCTTCGGTATCTGGGGACTTGTGGATGGTTCTGAACATTGTGCAATTACCAGTGAATATCCTACTTTTGTCTTTATGATGGAGAGAACATCATTGATGAAGCAGCTGATGATGGTTGAATCTAGAACATTACCTTGAGAAACTCCTCCAGAGATGTCCTTGCACTAAGATAATTGACCCCTAACAACCACAACCATCTTCCTTTATGCTAGGTAAGACTAATCAGTGGAGCGTTTTCCTCCAATTCCTACTAACTTCAGTTTCTCTAAGGCTCCTTGGTACTACAATCAGTCAAATGCTGCCATGTGACTCTTTCTAAGAGAGATGTCTATGGTTCTTTGTGTACTATAGCTAATTACTTTATCAAGTGGCATTATCTGGCTTGTATGTATAGACACATTAAGGGACATGGAATTCTAAATGTTAAATTTCATAAATCCTTTCACTGCTTAATTCCAGAGTATGCATCATATGCAATTAATTAATTTGTTTTTTTTTGCTATGGTGCTTTTTATTTTTTGTCCATTGCGTCATATTGCCATTTGTTAAACCATCTGTGGAGGGCAACTAATCATGATTTTATTCATGTTGTTCTATTCCATCACTCACTTCAGGAGGCTGATAGTACTTTTCTCTCCCTCTGTCTCCATTTGCCATCTCCAACTGTGGAGCACCTGAGACAGAGAACATTATGAATCACTACAATGACCGTTTTATAATGCTCAAGCAGCGCAACACATTACAGCTTCATTTTGTCCCTCACTGTGACAACGTTTTTGCTGCACTACAAGTCAATTGAATGAATTCTAGTTTAAATTAGACTATGACCAGCAGTCCGGGTGTCTGAGAGTTGAAAGCCTCATCAATTGCATCAATTACGACAAACATTTGAGACACTAAATTGTAGCAAAAGACATTTATCTGAACATACTGAAGTGTAGTATGATAATGTTTAATTAAATATACGTACTTACAATTTTAAATTCCATGGTACTGCTCTGCTTGTAATCTCTGTGACAATGATGACTGTTTTTGCCTGTGCCATTAACATTCATGACAAACTCCACAAGACCCATCTGTTTCATCTTTATTTTCTTTGCAGTGAATCTAAAAGCAGCAGTGTGCAATGTATGTGTATCCATTGGGAAACAGACTGGACTGCTTGAACTCATCGTGAACAGGATTTTTGTGTTAATATTCCACTGAGTAAAATGCATATGGGAAAATTGAAGGGAGAGGATTACACTCCCATAAGCAGAACCTGATTTTCCATCTGTTAACTTAATGGCAGTCTGTGTTACTGGAATGCAATTCTCCCTGACCTATTTTTCTTGTATTCTGCCCAAACATTATTTATAGCCAAATGCAAGTCTGCTTTTATCTCATTTAGATTTACTTGTGAAAATTAGTCACTCACACAAGTTACTGGAAACAGTTGGCAGTGTAATCAAACCAGAGCATGAATCAGCACCTTGAGTGGGAAACCAGCATTTTAAGCCCATTTCTGTATCTCGAAATGTATCAAAAATGAATACTTTAACGCAGCCATCTCCATCCTGCCACCATTACTTTTATCATATTTTAATTTTTTTTCAATATAAATGTAAAAAAAATTGTTTACAAGTGGATGTATCTGTGCAATATATTATAATAGAATAGAGATTAAAATAGAATTACAGAAAATCTCCTGTCCAGTAACAGACCATTCATGTCTATGGACCTATGTTCCTAACCATTGTCTGTGAAAGAATCCTGAACATAGCTAATGCACCTAACCTGCACTGTGGGAGGGAGCCGGAGCATCTGGAGGAAACCCACACAGAGACAGGGAGAACATACAAACTCCACACAGACAGTTGCCTGAGGGTGAAATGGAACCTGGGTACCTGGCACTGTCAGGCAGCAGTGCTAACCCATCAGTGGCTGTCTTACCTGAAATCTGAGAGACAAATTTTCATTTTGATTTATTTTGAAAATATAAAGTAGCAATACAACCAGGAAAGTCCTTACCATCACATTGTGCACAACAAATATATGATCATAAAACAATTTTCAGGTACCAACAAATGTTTAGTGTTTGGAAATATTTTCACAATGACTGACAATGCCACATAATTCCACTTCTGCTTGACCAGGATGTGTCAATCATGGGGGTTTTGGTGTTTGCTTTCATTGCTATTAGTTTATGCAGGGCTTCCATCTCGTCTATATCAACTCACCTTATTTAACTTTCTAATTTAGAATGAAGGTTAGAGCATGTTACTTGTCCTCCCTGGTGAATTGTTGCAAAACCAGTACCATTCAGTGTTTTCATCATGTTGTATTTCTGTTCCAGCCCTATTTACAACTTTTGTTGTTGACACGTGACAAAAAATTGGCATGTCTATTTATGTTTGAGCATCTTCTGAATTCTGTCATGTTGCATGAGGGAGGCATTGATTCAGGTCGACAAATGGATACACAAAGCTCTCACTGGAGTTTCCTCCACAGGGGACCTGTATTTCACATATGATTGCCAACAGTTGAAAAATTCTCCTCCATCCCCTGTGCCCTCTTGTTAGTCAAAATTCTGTCGACTAATTTCTTAATAATATTCACAGACCAGGTTTTCACTGTCTTTTGAAGAAGAGTTCCAAAGATATATGACCCGCCGTGAGAAAATGTTTCTCCTTATCTCAATATTGAATGAGTAACTCTGCAGAGCTACCATGCAGCTGTTGAAGGAAATCTATAATTATTATGATGCATCTTATCATGATGCAGTGTTTGAAATATGTTTATTTCACACATTATTTGAAGATTGCAGTGGTGGCAGACTTGATTAAACAGTACTACTTGGGAATCTGGTCACTCTTGCCAGGACAGACCAATTGAAACAATCTTTACATCTGTTCGTTTATTCTGAGCAACATAAATATAGAAAACCAAAGTCTTCTGTTGGCATTGGAAACTTGGAGATGCCCACAATGCCTCAAAAGTACACAAGGCCACAGTATTGCATTTCATTGAAGTGACATCCTTTCCATTCTGTTTTATCTCCGCATAACATAAATTAGCCAAATGGTAGATTGAGCTTTTGCATCCATTTTTGGATGAGTTTTTTACAGACATTATGAAGAATTCCTACACTTTTGTGGAGAGCAAAGACATACAGACTGAAAATGGTACTGCGTTCATGTGTTCTTTCCATTCCCAATATACCACTCAAGGAGGCCACTAACAATTGCACTAGAGAACTACATTATGATAATCTAGATGCCCCTTTGGTCTCTGAATCTGGTTTCATGGAACTCATGAACTTAGCGACTTGCAGAGTTGAGATTAGTTTCAATGACACCATGTATGCCCAAATTGATGTTGCCATAGAATCCTCTGGAGACACAATTCGTCAAATTGGGAAATACATCTTCGATAGGATGATCATTAACCACTGAATATTTCTGGTGGATAAATGACAAGTTTTTGCTGTTTGAAGCAGAGAATTCTTGGATGAATTACTTACACAACTTATAAACTCCATCCTACACTAATATTTACCACCGAAATGGAGCAATCAAATGAACCCCCTTTCTCAATCTAATAGTTAAGAAATCTCCCAATGCATCCTCCATTACGAGCTACTGCAAGCCTGCATTCACTGTTCAATACTCATGTTGGATTTCGAACAATTCCACACACTAGAAATCAATCTTACTGGCAATAGGGTCACAGTCTTATTGCCAATAGAGTCCTACCCTTTACTATGTAAGCTTGATGCTAAGATAGGACATATCAAAAGTATCTTCATTACTCTGATTGAATCATCACATGCTGCATATTGAGCAAACTCTTCAAAGGCTCTATGACAGCCACATTTGGCCCTGCATGGTACCCAATTGACTTTAGATTACTGTGGAAGGGAAAGTGTGTCCATTGCAACATGGATGGGGTAGGGGAATACTCTCTACAAACAGGAAGTTGCCATCTTGCCAAAAAGGTGTTTTAGTCTGCTACGCAAATGTGAAATGTGATATTTAAATTTCAGCACAATAATATTTCTGCTTTTCTAGGCTATATGCCCTAATCTCTGGGCAGACCCTATCATACACTGTAGACAGTATAACAGACCTATTGTATCACAGTCAAACCAGCCTGTGATTGCAAATACCAGAATGCTGTATCTAATATTAGATGTGATTCTGTAATTCAATGGATAACATTCACTAAATTGTCCTGGTTGTGTTAAGAAGTATACCAGAAACCAATTTTATCATTTGGTCCCACCTTGTGATTCGTGAGCACATGCCAGAAGCTACAAAATATTCACATACACATTCTTTGTAGGCACAAGAAATTTGTACACAGCAAGCACCATTGTTATTGAGGAAAGTGCTATGGACAATTTCAGTCCCTGCTGTATTCCACATTTAAACAGCATAGATAAACAGAGTTTACCTGTCAGGTGTAAATTTAATGGTTAACAATGATTGACAAAAAATATAAATCAAAGCAAAGTACAGAAGATGCTGGAAATCTGAAACAAACACCGAGAATGTTGAAGAACCTCAGTAGTCCTGGCAATATGTGTGGGGAGAGAAACAGACTTAAGAAGAAACTTTTCATCTTGGTGGAAAGGGACATAGATTTAAGAAAGGGGCAGGAGGTTAAGAGGGGGGGATGACTTTTTTTTCACCGAGAGATGATGGAAATCTGGAATTAACTGTCTGTAAGAGTGGTAGAGGCAGAAGCTCTCATAGCATCACAAATCATTTAGATGTGCATTTGCAGTGTCAAGGCATGCTAGCCTATGGATGAAGAGCTGAGAAATGGGATTAGAATAGTTCAGTGTTTATTGATGAGAGACATGGATTTAATGGACTGAATAGCTTTTTTTGTGTTTTAGACCTCTATGATTCTATGAATCTGAGGTAGAAAGGGATCAGAGATTTTATGGAGGTGAGTATGTTTCTGACTCAACATGGAAGGAGCCATTCCTAAATCCGATTCTGGGAAATGAGATGTGTCAAGTGGATCAAGTGTCAGTAGGATAACATATACGAAACAAATTGTAGCAAACTCAGTTTTAGATTAGCTGTGGAAAAAAGAAAAGGATTAAACTAGTATAATGAATTGGAAGAGTGTGATTTTCCATGAATGCAGAATGTACCTACCCCATGTAGGTTTGAACAGAACATTGGCAGGCAGAACTGTAATGGATCAATTTCATAATGCCTATGTAGAGGAGACAATTTGATTACAGTCATGGAATATTCCCTGTCAGAGGAACAGCAAGGCAAACAAATCCAGAGCTCCTTGGATAACAAAACAGAAAGGGGTCCTCTCCAGGCATATAAATATTGTACATGTGCTAAGTAGAAGGATTGGTCTGATTGAGGACCAAAAAAGAAATCCATACATGGAGGCAGAAGACATGACTGAGTTACTAAATCAGTAGTTTGCATCTGCCAATACCAAATAAGAAGATGCTAACTCAGATATGGGAATGGTGCCAAACACTGGTGAATTATAAACGGTACACAGGTGTTCATAAAAAAGGTTCATAAAATACAGCAACTACAGATGATGGGAAAGTTTTTGGAAATAATAATTGACAACAAAAGTAAGAATCACATAGACCAAGTTGTACTAATCATGGAATGCCAACACAGGTTTGTTCAGGGCAAATCATATTTAATTGAATTGCTTGAGTTATTTGATGAGATAACAGAGAAAATTGTATAGGGTAATGCAGCTCACATCCCTGTGCTCTTTCAACATTGCTAGCTTATTATCATCATACCATTCAAAAAAAGCCATTAGCATCTATATTATGTCACTATGTCATGAAAATATCAATCTTATAACTAAGTCTGTGCTTATGAGCTCAGAAACCCTTGCAGTTAAGTTTAATTTCAATGACACCAGGTATGCCGAAATAGATGGTGCTGTTATGGGATCCCCTTTAGGCCCAACTCATGTTCACATCTTTATGGGTTACTATGGGAAAGGCACAATGGATGGAAAGATGATTAACCTCCTACCTTATGTGCACTTTCAATATGTAGATATCACATTTTGAATATGTCAATCCACAACCACATCAAAATATTCATAGTGCAGCTTAGAAACTCTGCACTATGCTCAAGTTTCCAATTGAAATGGAATAAACAAATGAGTCCTCTTTCTTGATATACTTCTGGGAAATGGGTTCCCAACTACTACATAACTAAAGCCTATGTTTTGTGGTCAGTATACACATTGGGAGTCCTAGATCCGAAGCACTACAAGATTGATTTTATTGGCAACCTCATGAATAGAGTACTAATTTTCTGCTCACTGTATAAGCTTGTCATTATCAAAACTATCCTGTGTGATAATGGAAACCATGACTGAATCATCACTCATTGCATATTGCAAAAAACTTAGAAAATGGCCTTTTGTCCAGCACTTTGGCCCTGGATGATGTTGTGTCTCCCTTAGTTTACTCTGGACGGGAAAGGCGGCTCAAATATCTGACAAGCAGGTTAAGCTAAACATCTCATGCCGCTGCTATGCGGTAAATCCGTGAGTAGTTTTCTCCACTAACAGGATGATGCTGTCAAGCCAAACAAATGTTTTGCCTACAATACAAATGAGTGATACGTTCTGAGTTCCAGTGCCAACGTGATGTCAGCTATAAAGGCCATCTGTACCAACTCTCAGACCATATGAGACAACACACACTGTTGACCATTCACAGCTAGCAGCAGACCACTCATGCTCGACTAGCCTCATAAAGCTAAATCCACCATTAGATGTGATTCTGCTTTTGGAAATGATTTATTAAATGATCCAGACAGATCTGAAAGCTACGAGAAAGTGAGGACTGCAGATGCTGGAGCTGAGAGTCAAAAAGGGTGGTGCTAGAAGAGCACAGCCAGTCAGGAAACAACCGAGGAGCAGGAGAGTTGACATTTTGAGCATAAGCTCTTCATCGGGAATTTGAACTTTCCTCAGGAAGAGCTTATGTTCGAAACATCGACCCTCCTGCTCCTCGCTTGCTGCCTGACAGGCTGTGCTTTTCCAGATCTAAAAGCTACACCAATTTCAGATAATAAGATGGGCCCACAGTGCTCAAAGCTAAGTGCATAAATACACAGACACATGCTTTAGGTAGGGAAAACAAATTTGTACATATATTATACCTTTTTCAAAGAAAAGTGTCATGTATTCAATCTCTCCTTGCTTTATCTCCATGGCAGTGCCCCGTCCAATCAGAATTCACCTGCCTGGTCTGAGAATTAAGATTGACAGTTAACTGTTTTTGTTGCATCTCTATGGCAATAAAAGTCCAGCAATCAGCACCTTCTTATTCTATATAAAATGGTGTTTTTTAAACAATCTGTTTCTTGTGTCCTACATCTGATAAGTGCAGGATGAAAAGTTTCAACTTCTAGTCTCCTTTTAGCAAATGCTTCAACTCTGAACCACTTGAATCAATATTAGGACCATTGTCTTCCTTTATGTTTTATTTGTGACTTACAAGTGTAATAGCTTCAAAATTTGCAAATAAACAGAGCTTGGAAGTATTTTGAACTGTGAAGAGTAATAGACTTCATGATCATAAATTAACTGCTAGAGTGGGTAAGATGTGGCAAAATATGAATTTATTGCAAAGAAGTATGAGATAATACATTTTGAAGGGAAGAATATGATGAAGTAAAAGTTAAATGACAGAATCCTAACTGACACAATCTGGGTGCACAAGCTGAGAGAGCTGGGTATATGTGAAAAAATCAATATTTGTAGCTAAACCTGCTCTTAGAACTGCATCTACCAACAGATCCTAGCTGATCAGGAGAGCCTGCTATACATGTATTTGGAATGTTTGCAGATCTATGATCTATATGCTTTGCTGCCTTTTCTTGGACCTTCCAAGGCACCAAATTCTGAGACATTTTTTGAATCTAAAACTTCTGTGCAAAAGTTGGGACTCTTCCCCCACTGCACCACAAGATCTTCTATTGAAAGTGATGAAGCAGGTTTAAAAATTAAGGCATGCAGAGTCCTGGATTTTATAAACTGGGCCCTAGAGGACAAATACAAGTAACTTATGATGATTCTTTAGAAAACATGACTTCAACTTGGATATTTTGCCTTGTTTATATTTTATAAAGAAAGTGAATGCTTTAGATCTCTGTAGAAAAGATTTACGAAAATGATTTATGGTTGAGAGAGTTCAGTTATGAGGACAGAGTAGAGAAAATGTGGTTTCCTCCTTCAGGAATAGGAATGTTGAGAGGAAATTTGACAGCGGTGTTAGGTTGTTTCTCTTGTGGGACATGGTCATCACTGATTGACCAAGCATTCATTGCCCAAACTTAATTGCCCTTGAAATGTTGGCAGTGAGCTGCCTTCTTGAACTACTGCAGTCCATGTGTTGTAAGGAGGGAATTCCAAAGTTTTTGACCCATCAGCAGTGAGGAAATGACAACACATTTCCAAGTCAGGATGGTAATGTCTTGGAGGGGAAAGTGCAGGTAATGCTGTTCTCATGTATCTGGTGTCCTTGTCTTTCTAGATAGATGTGGTCTTGGATTTAGAAACTCCTGTCTATGAGACTCCAGTTGCATTTATCGTCAATGATAAACCACAGAATTTTGATAGTGGGGGATTCAGTGATGATAACACTATTGAATATCAAGGACAATGATTAGATTATCTCTTAGTGGAGATGGTCATTGCCTGGCATTTGACTGGCATGCATATTACTTGTCATTTGTCAGCTAAAACTTGAAAATTGTCCATGCCTTGATGCATTTAGACATGGACTGCTTCAATATCTGAGGAGTTGTGATTGGTGCAGAAAATTGTGTAGTCATTGACAAAAATTCCCACTTCTGACCTTCTGGATGGAGGAAAGACTATTGATGAAACAGCTGAAGATGGTTGGAACTACCCTGAGGAACTCCTGCAGAGATGTCCTGGAGCAGCAATGACAGACCCTTAACAACCACAACTGTCTTCCTTATGTGTGAGGTATGACTTGAACCAGCGAAGAGTTTTTCCTTGGTTCCCATTGATTCCAGTTAAAATTCTTGACAAATGCAGCCTTTGATGTCAGGGGCTGTCATTCTCTCCTCATCTCTGCAATTCAGGTCTTTTATCTGTGTTTGAATCAAGGCTGCATTGATGCCAGGAGCTAAGTGACCTGGGCGGAACCCAAACTGGGCATAGGTAAGCAAGTTGTTGCTGAGCATGTGCTGTTTGATTGCAGTGTTGCTGACACCATCCATCACTTTACTCATAGACTGATTGGCTAATAATTGTCTTGGGTTGGATTTGTTTTGCTTTTTGTGTATAAGACATATCTGGCAATTTTCCATATTGTCAAGTAGATGCCAATGTTCTAACTGTACTGGAAATCTTGGCCAGAGGAACAGCAAGTTCAGGAAAACAAGTGTTTAGATGTATTGCTGCAATATCATCAGGGCCTATCACATTTGCTGATGCCAGTGCCTCTAACCATTTCTTGATATCATGTGGAGAGAACTAAATTGGCTGAAGACTGGCATCTGTGATGCTGGGGACTGCTGGAGTAGGCTAAGATGGATCATCCATTCGGAACTTTCGGCTGAAGATTGCTGCAGATGCTTCATCCCTGTCTTTTACATAGAAGTGCTGGGCTGTTCCATCATTGAGGATTGAGATATTCATGAGCCGCTGCCTCTAATGATAAATTTAATGATCCACACCATTTTTGACTGGATGGTGCAGGACTGTAGAGATTAGATTTGGTCTTTTGATTGTGGAATTGCTTAGCTATTTGTCATACAGGTTGTCCTATTCGGTAGCTTCACCAGCCTGGTGCTGCCCTTGACACGCCCTCCTTGATTTGCTTGCTTGTTAATAATAGTTGAGTGGCAGATATTCCAGACCATAAACCGGTAGATTGTGCTTGAGTTGATACCTAGTCTAAGAGTTGCTAGATCTGTTTTAAGTCTGTCCAATTTAACTCTGATAGCATCACACAGCAAGATTGGAATTATTCTCAATGTGAAGGTGGGACTTTTCTTCATGAGGACTGTGCAGTAGTCACACTTAGCAAAACAGTCATGGACAGATGTACCTGAAACAGCTAAATTGGTGAAGATGAGTTCAAATATGTTTTTCCTACTTATTGGTTCCTTCACCACCTGCTGCTGACCTGACCTTTAGGACCTGACCAGATTAGTGAGTAGTTCTGCTTTCGAATCATTCTTGGTCGTGGCCATTGAAATCTCCCATACAGAGTACATTTTGGTCCCTTGCCAATATCAGCACTTCCTCCAAGTAATGTTCAACATGAAATACTGATTCATTAGAAAGAGGATGATAGGTTGTAACCAGCAGAATTCTTCTTTGCCTATGTTTAACCTTAAACCAAGAGACCTCATGTATCTGGAGTCAATGTTTGACACTCCCAGGGCAGCGCTCTCATGACTGTGAAGCTTTCTGTGATGGATCTGTCCTGTGGTGGGACAAGACATAGCGAGAGATGATGAGGTGTGTGTGTGGCATGATTCCATGACGACAACTATGACATGTTGCTACTTGACCAGTCTGTGAGGCAGCTCTCCCACTTTTAGCACTAGCCCTTAACTGTTAGTAAAGAGGACATTTCAGGCTCAACAGGACTGTTTTTTGCTGTTGTTGTTTCTGGTGTCTAGGTTGATACAAGGTGTCCTATAGGGTTTCATTTCTTTGTTGTGACATTGTTGCAATTGATACAACTAAGTCTCTTGGTCATCCATTTCAGAGGGCAATTGAGAGTTAACCACATTGATGTGGCTCTAGAGTCACAGGATAGCCAGTTCCTATCCTGAAGGGCATTAGTGATCCAGATGGTCTTTTCTTGATGATGGTTTACATTTCCTGATTTTTAAAAATGGATTCCATCATCTGCCATGATGGGATTCAAATCTGGGTCCTAAGGACTTTAGCTGAGTTTCTGTATTAATAGACTAGTGATAATAGTGATAAACCTTCCCTCATTAGGGACTTAGGTAGAATATATGAGGAGAAATCATTCCCTTTTATGGAAGTATTCCATCACACTCTTGACTTGTGCTTTGTAGATTGTGGATAGACTTTGGTGTGTCAGGAAGTGAGTTACTCATCGCAGTAGCCCTCGTGTCTGATCTGCTCTTGTAACCATTGTGTTTATGTGGTGAGTCCAATTGAATTCTGGTCAATGGTAACCCCCATTGAATGTCAAGAGGCAGTGGTTCTAGTGTCTCTTATTGGCGATGATCATTGTTTGGCAGCCATTCAATGAATCTACAATGCAAACAGGTGCATAATGAATACTGCTAAAATAGTTAGGTAAGCATTTCAAAGAGGTTTGGGAGTCTTAACTATAATTCTAATGTCATGATGAATTTGTATAATGCTCTGATTAGTTATGGAAATAACAGCAATAAAAGCCTCTGTTTATATACTCCCTGATTCCACTAAAACATCACAAGGTATTTCATGGGTGTGATATGTTTAGAGAGATGACCAAAAATCTGATCACGGATGATTTTCAGTATCATCTTAAAGGAGAGGTTTCTCTTGGGAGGTCTGAGGATTACCTAACAAAAGGCTTAAAATGATAAGTTTGAGGAAGCAGAAACATAGAGGATATTTGCTCTTGTGGGGAAGATCCACAATATAAAATAGTCACCAACATAATTAATAGGATTTCAGAATGAGCTTCTTTAGATAAAGAGTGAGAATGTGAAAGTAGTCATTGAAACAATGCATTTCAGTGGAATCTAGACAAGCACTTGTGGGAGAAGGGAAATATTTGATTACAGTGGTAATATTAGATGAGAACAATGGGAGAAGTCTGGAGTGGAGCAAAAACACCAGTATGGACGGATTGGGCTGAGTGGCCTGTTGCCTTGTCATTAATTCTGTTTAGAGAGTGAAATTCCAGAGCTAATGGAATAGTATTGATGCCAGTTGTGGAGCAATGAAAACTGGAAGTGCAGGGCCATGGAGAGCTAACGCAATGAAGGATTTTAAAAACAATGATGGATTTTTAAAATCAAACTGTTGTCAGGCAATGCACAGTGGCACAGGGTGATTTGGACTTGCTTTGGACTGTAGGCATCAGAGATTTGAATAAGCTTAAGTTTATGGAGGATGCTAGATGGTCAGGAGGTTACTGAAAGCAGGGCTAAAACAGAGATGAATTTTAGCACAGATAAATTGAGGAAAGTGTGGATATGGACCATGTTTCAAAGCTAGAATTAGGTGGTCTTGGTATCATAGTGAGTATCTGGTCAAAAGCTTTCTCCCAGTCAAATAAGAGGATGACTAAGTCATGAGTAAACCTGTTCACAGAAAGGCCAGATAGATGGGGTCAGTGACTAATGAATAGGAATCAAGAAATGTGACGCTTGAAAAGAGTTTGGGGCACATATCAAAGATGATGTCAAAAAGAATATAGAAAGCGTGGTTAGTAAGCTTGGGAATGACATCAAAATTGGTGGCATAGTTGACAGTGAAGAATGTTTTCTGAGATTACAAAGGATTTTGATCAAATGGGTCAATGGGCTGAAAAATTGAAAATGGAGTTCGATCTGGATAAATGCAAAGTGTTACATTTCAGTACAACAAACGGGTAGGACTTATACGATTAATGGTAGGGGCTTGGGTAGTGTTATACAGTAGAGGAGCCTAGAGTTTCAGGTACATAATTTTTTGAAATTTGAATCGCATATAGCCAGGGGGGTTAAAAAGACATTTAGCACACGTGCCTTCATTTCTCAGTCCTTTGAGCAGAGGAGTTGGGAAGTGATGATGAGGACATGATATTGGTGAGGCATCTACTTGAATACAGTGTCCAATTTCGGTCACCCAAATATAGGAAGGTTGAAACTTTATTGCTGGAACAGCACAGCAGGTCAGGCAGCATCCAGGGAACAGGAGATTCGACGTTTCGGGCACAGGCCCTTCTTCAGGAATGAGAAGAACAGAAACAGAATCCCCAAGTGGAAAATGAAGTGTTGTTCTTTGCGGTGGAGTGGGAGGGGGAGTTGAAATGCTGTGCTACAGGGTGGTTGGGTTGGTTCGTCCGGGTGGCCCAGAGGTGCTCTCTGAATCGCTCCGCAAGTAGGCGGCCTGTCTCCCCAATATAGAGGAGGCCACACCGGCTGCAGCGGATGCAGTAGATGATGTGGGTGGAGGTGCAGGTGACCTGCTGTGCTGTTCCAGCAATAAAGTTTCAACTTTGATCTCCAGCATCTGCAGACCTCAAATTTTCTCCTCAAATATAGGAAGGATATCATAAAGCTGGAGAGTGTTCAGACGAGATTAACAAGATGTTGCCTGGTATGGAAGGTTTGAGTTATAAAGAAAGGCTGCATAGGCTGGAATGTTTTTCACTGGATTGTAAGAGGTTGAGAGGTGACCCTAGAGAGGTTTATGAAATCATGAGGGCCATGTATAGAGTTAATAGTGGGTGTCTTTTCCCGAGGATGAAGGATTTCAAAACTAGGGAGCACATTTTTAAGGTGAGAGGGGAGAAATTTGAAAAAGACGAGGGGCAACTGTTTTATACAGAGGCTGGTTCATGTGTGGAGTGAACTTCCCGAGGAAGTGTTGGATGTGGGCACAATTACATTTAAAAGATACTTGGATAAGTACATGCATAGAAAAGATTTGAAGGTATATGGACCAGGTGGGACTAGTTTAACATAGATTGGTTGGAATGAAGGGTCTGTTTCTGTGCTGCATGATTATACAATTCTGATGATCAAAATGAATTTGGTCTTCCCAGTAATGTGTTGGAGGAAGGTTTTGTCATGTAATACTAGATATCAGAAAATCAGCATGGCAATTCAAAGGCAGAGAAGGGATAAAGGAGTGATGATGAGGTAAAACCGGGTGTAATCAACAGGTTACATGGAGGTGAGGTGTTTTCAGATGATATGACTTAAGGACAGCATAGATATAATAACTAGGAGAGGGTAATAGTAACATTTAAAGGAGAATGAATTGCCCCTGGATGTGAGGGTGACTGTTTACAACAAAAGCTGATTTGCAGAAAAGGAATAGAATCATACAGTACAAAAAAGGGCCTTTGGTCCATTAAATCCACACCAACAAAATCTACTGTCGATCTACCCTAGTTCCACTTTCCAGTATTTGGCTCATAGCCTTGAATGTTATGACATTTCAAGTACTTATTCACACACTTTTTAAAGGTTATGATGTTTCTTGCCTTTGCTACCCACTGCGACAGTGCACTCCAATTCCCATCATTTAGCCAGGTGAAAAAAACTTGTTATTGCCTCTTCAACTAGGGATAAAATATATATTATATCCACCGTGTCTGTGCCTCTCATAATTTTATACCCCTCAATTTGGTCCTCCTCTCAACTTTTTCTGCTCCAAAGAAACAATCTGAGTTTTTGCATCCTCTGAGGCAACATCCCCATGAATCTTTCCTGAACCCACTTCAGTGCAAACACATCCTTCTTATAGTCCAGTGACCAGAGCTGAACAGTACTCTGGCTACACAGCTCCAGCATAACCTCCCTGCTCTTATAAACAATGCTATGACTGGTAAAAGAAATGTCACATATGCGAGATCACACAAGTTCACAACTTGAATTGAATTTATTGCCAAGTGTACCAAGGCACAGTGAGGCACAGTGGGTGGCACGGTGGCACAGTGGTTAGCACTGCTGCCTCACAGCGCCAGAGACCCGGGTTCAATTCCCGCCTCAGGCGACTGACTTTGTGGAGTTTGCACATTCTCCCCATGTCTGCGTGGGTTTCCTCCAGGTGCTCCGGTTTCCTCCCACAGTCCAAAAATGTGCGGGTTAGGTGATTTGGCCATGCTAAATTTCCCGTAATGTTAGATGAAGGGGTAAATGTCGGGGAATGGGTCTGGGTGGGTTGCGCTTCGGCGGGTCGGTGTGGACTTGTTGGGCCGAAGGGCTTGTTTCCACACTAAGTAATCTAAAAAAGCTTTGTCTTGCGAGCAATACAGGTAGATCACATGGTTAAGTACCATAGATAGTAAATAATAGGTTAACAGCGGCAAAAACAAAACACACATACAGGCGAATGTTAAGAGTTTGTGAGTCCTTTCAGTATTCTAACAACAGTAGGGTAGAAACTGTTGCGAAACCAGTGCGTGCATGTGTTCAGGCTACTGTACCTTCTCCCCAATGGTAGAGGTTGTAGAAAAACGTTGCCAGAGTGGGATGGATATTTAAGAATGCTGGCAGCTTTTCCTTGACAACGGGCCTGGTAGATGGATTCTATAGATGGGAGATTGTCCTTTGTGATTGTCTGGGCCGAGTTCACCACTCTCTGTAACCGTCTCTGATCTTGAATGTTACAGTTGCCATACCAGGTAGTGATACATCCATACAGAATGCTCTCGATGACGCGCCTATAAAAGTTGGCAAGGGTATTCGCCATCGTGCCACATTTCTTCAGCTGCCTGAAGAAGAAGAGACGTTGTTTGGCCTTTGTAACCAGTGCATTTACATGAAGAGTCCAAGAAAGCTTGTTGTGGATGACCACTCCCAGGAGCTTGACACACTCCATTCGTTTCACCTCTGTGCTGTTGATGTGTAGGGGGGCATGAGTGACATCCCACCGAAAGTCAACAATGATTTCCTTGGTTTTGCCGGCATTGAGAGCTAGGTTGTTCTCAGTGCACCATTTTTCAAGGTCTTCCACCTTCTGTCTGTAGTCTGTTTTGTAGCAGGGGATGCAGTCATGGGTATACAGTAAATACAGTAGGGGGCTGAGTACGCACCCCTGAGGGGCTCCAGTGTTGACTGTTAGTGAGGATGAAATATTGTTCCCAGTCTTCAGTGATTGTAGCCTGTGGGTTAGAAAACTGAGTGGGGCTTAGTGTGAGATCACTAAGTTTAGTCATCAGTCTTGTGGGGATAATAGTGTTGAAGGTTGAATTGTAGTCAATGAGTAGGATTCTTACGTAGTTAAAAATCACACACAAGGTTATAGTCTTACGTAGCTGTTCTTGGTGTCAAGATGGTCCAGAGAGGAGTGTAGGGCAAGTGATATGGCATCTGATGTGGATCTGTTAGGCAAAATGGAGTGGATCAAGAGTAGTGGGGAGGCTGGAGTTGATTAATGCAATGACCAACTTTTCAAAGCACTTCATGGCCACTGAAGTTAGGGTAACTTGGTGGTGGCCATTGAGACATGCTGCATGAGCCTTCTTAGGCCAGGGATGATGTTGGTCCTCTTGAAACAGACAGGGACAGTGGTCTGCTGCAGGGGAGGTTGAAGATGTCTGAGAAGACCTCTGCCAGTACATGGCCTGGTACTCCGTTTGGTGCCATTGCTTTCCTTGGATTCACACGAAGGAAAACTGATCTGACCTCTGATGCAGTGACTGTTGGGATAGGTTCGTCAGGACTTGTTGGAATAGGTGGTAAAGCTCCACCGAGGTTCTGCTCAAAGCGGGCATAGAAGGTGTTGAGATGATCTGGGAGGGATATGTCATTGTCTGCTATCTTGCACTGTCTCTTTTTAGAACCTGTGGTGTCATTCAGTCCTTGCTGGGTGTCTGTCTGGATCGGTATTGGTCCTTGGCTGTCTTAATGGCTCTGTGCAGGTTCATTTCCTGAAGTTGGGTGATCAGTTTGATGGGCACTTGGTTGAGTTACTTTGTTTTTAATGAACTGTGTATAAAACATAGGAAAAGATATTTTGCCGGGGTAGGTTGGAGAGAACCTTTTAGGAGGTGTACTTTGCAGGGCTGAGAGAAGAAAATTATTTCGCTAAGTCAGCTGTCCAGATTGTATCAATCTTACTGTCAAAAAGCCTAGGACCTTTTCACTTTTAGACGTTCATATGGAGCGTGAATATTGATTAAGAAGGATTTAGTGTCGAAAAGAAGCTGGGGTTTATCTCTGCATTTCAGAATGGTTCTGGAATAGTAAGCAATTTTAACAAAAGACAGCAAGCAAGGTTCAATGAAACTGTTTGTAGTTTAGCCAGATCTGTTGATGAATCACTAATCCAATTATTCTCAATCAATTTTCAAATCGATGTTCCTTGAATTTATAGAAGTTATAGGGTCTATACCAAGGAATGTTTGAAGAATTTCTTTCACCTAAAGTGTGGTGGGAACCTTGAATGCACTGCCTCAGAATAGTAGAGCCATGAAATCTCACAACCTTTAAAAGTATTTGGATGAGCACTTGAAATGCCATACATTCAAGTCTCTAGGCTAAAGTGCTGGAAAGTGAGATTAATATGGATAGAGTCATAGAGGTATACAGCATGGAAACAAACCCTTTGATTCAACTTTTCCATGCCAAGCAGATATTGTAAATTAATCTAGTCCCAGGTGCCAGCACTTGGCCCATATCCCTTCCTATTCATATACCCATCCTGATGCCTTTTAAATGTTGTAATTACACCAGCCTCCACCATTTCCTCTGGCAGCTCATTCATGTACGAACTTTTATGTGGAAAATTTGCCCCTTAGGTCCTTTCTAAATCTTCCCCCCCCTCACCTTAAACCTATGCTCTCTAATTTTGGATTCTCCCACCCTGTGGAAAATACCTTGTCTATTTACCCTCTCCATGCCCCTCATAATTTTATAAACTTCTCAGCCACCGACACTCCAGGGAAAACAGCCCCAGCCTGTTCAGCCTCTCCCTGTAGCTCAAACTCTCCAACTCTGGCAACATCCTTGTAAATCTTTTCTGAACCCTTTCAAGTTTCATAACATCCTTCCAATAGGAGTGAGAACAGAATTACATGCAATATTCCAAAAGTGGCCTAACCAATGTCCTAAACAGCCACAACATGACCTCCCAACTCCTATACTCAGTGCTCTGACCAATATAGCAAAGCATACCAAACACCTTTCTCATTATCCTCTCTACCAGTGATTTCACTTTCAAGAAACTATGAGCCTGCACTCCAAGGTCTCTTGGTTCAGCAACACTCCCCAGGACCTTACCATTAACTGTTGAAGCCCAGCCCTGATTTGCCTTTCCAAAATGCAGCACTTCACATTTATCTAAATTAAACTCCCATCTTCCACTCCTCAACCCACTGGCCTACCTGATCAAGATCCTGTTGGACTCAGAGGTAACCTTCTTTGCTGTCCACTATACCACCAATTTTGGTGTCACCTGCAAGCTTACTAACTATACGACCTCTGTTCACATCCAATTCATTTATATAAATGTCAAAAAGCAGTGGACCCAACAACGATCCTTGTGGCACACCACTGGTCACAGGCCTCCAGTCTGAAAAGCAACCCTCCACCCTTGCCCTCTGTTGCTACCTTCAAACTATATTAGCCAATCTCCAGTCTTTCGGCACTCTCACCTGTGACTATCGATAATCCAAATATCTCAAGTTCTTTGTGTGCAGATTCGATTAGCCAAATCTCTATCACAAACTAGTATAGAACTAGAATAAATTGAATTCATTTTAACTTACAGATATTAATTTAAAATTTAATACCATCTTTGGATCTTTTTTCACTGTTCCTGTTCCTTTTTACACTAACACAATTAACCTTTCTGGTCTTGACAGTAAGATGCTGCTCTTTGATTGTACATTGTAGCTTAATCGTGGAGTTCAACAAAAACTTTTGTATCTTAATACGATCTAAAAGGTACAATTCTGAAATTTGCCATAATAATTTTGGCCGAAGGAACATATGTTTTTATGGTATTTATTCTTGGTCTTCAGAGCTGCCTTGCATATGCTATTGGCAGAGTTACTCAAGCCTGTTTTGTCACAGCATTGGATGTATTGGATGTTGTGACCTTGCAGTATTGAGTTCTTTGCAAACTCAGGAGAAAAGAAATGGAAATCTCTTGGTAAGAAAGTAGCTGATGCTATGGCCTGTGCAACTTGTTTAATGGAGACCTCTCATTCTGTACTAACAGGACCACTTGAAGACACAATTGAGGATGATGAGGAAGAATGTCTGTCTGAAGAAAATGATACAATTAGCAGAGGAGACTACACACTTGATGAAAATTTTTCAGCAGACTATGGATCAGAACACCTCAGTTGTGAAGAAACAGAATATTACTGCAGTAAAGGTAATTGGATTGAACACATTTACTTTATCGATTTAAAAAAAAAACAAATAACTATTGGAATTCTGAAACAGAAGCAGAAATTGCTGGAGAAACTCAGCATGTCTGGCAGCATGAGTGCAGAGAAAGCAGAGTCAAAGTTTTGGGTCTGGTGATTCTTCTTCAGAATTGGGTCTGTTGGACCCAAAACATGACCCTGTTTTCTCTCCACCAATGTTGCCAGATGTGCTGACTTTCTCCAGCAATTTTTGTTTTTATTATTATCATTTAATTATCCAGTACATTTGGTACTATTGCATTTTTTAATATAATGATCTGTTATCAAAGCAATTTTTTAAATCACATTTTAGTCCTTGATTCCACATTACATCTGTGACAGTTGTTATGTTTTAATTCAAGTTTATATTATTGCCCTGCTGCATTGCTTCACTAAAGCCTGCTAGAGAGGAAAAAAAAGTGCATTCATTCTGTTCTTACCATTCAGAATGCTTTTCAGCTTTCTAATTCTGAACAAGAGAATTTGTACATTGAATGAGTATTAATAACTGTTGGATCATATTCATTTTTAGTTGGTAATCACTGTCTTGTGATTGTAAAGATTTTAATGGTCTGCTGACTGTGGGAAAGTAAGAGAAACTGAAATATTAAGTAAAACCAGCTAGTTTATAGCTCAAAGCAAACCCAGTCAATAAAAGTATTATAATTATAAAATACAGAAAAACTCTGGGAGTTTCATTTTGATCATGAGTATAACCTGTCCTATAAACAGATCTTGGTTAAGCCATCATTTCAGATGATCACTTTTGTTAGATGATATGTCACAATTTGATCTTTTATTGAGACAATAGAGGAGAAATTAATTTGCTTCTAGTGTGTTGCATCGAATATATTGATTTTCTGGCAACAATGGGAAGATCTGGTATAATGAGGAATGGAAATAATAATTAGCTGTACCATTTTTCTACAGTGAACTGACAAATGTAAGAGTCAAAAATCAAAAAGTTATTTCCTGTTCGCAAGAAATATTACATATTTATTCAGGAAAATTGTTATGATGATTCTGAATTAGTTCTATCAATTGATAATTTCTTATACAATAGAAGTAAAAGCTTGCCTTTTTACTACATTTCAGTGAGTTTTCAATGTTTTAAACATTATGATTGGAGGAATTATAAACAATGACCTAAATTAATGCTAACTGATAACAATGATTATGTGTATGTAGGCAAAGTTAGTCTACACTGCTCTTTTACAATCCTATTACTAAAGAACTTACTCGATAAATGACTGCTCCTCAACTATTTGATTGGGAAATAGGCAAATTATTGAGTAGGAGAAAAAGCCATACTGAAACTACTGAAAGTTGACCTTATGATCCTGTATCATCATAATAACAAATTCTACCTACATTTGCCTCTCTGATTTGCTTTTGCCCTGTCTTGGCCCTACCTACTGCTGAAACCCTTACACATTCTGTTGTAATCTCTAGATATGACAATTCTTCTGCTTTCCTTGCTATTCTTCTATCTTGCACCTTCCAATACTTGAATTAATCTAAAATTCTGTCTTCTGTGCATCAAGTTATGTTCATCAATCCATATAGCTGCCCCACATTGACACCTCCTCCACCACTGATCTGATTTTAAAATGATCATCATCATGTTCAAATCCCCTCCTATCCTGAAACCTTCTCAAGCCTTGCTGTCCTCAAAAAGCTTTGTTTCTCCAACTCTGGCTTCTCTGAAAGTTCCCACTTGCTTTACACCACCATTTTTGGTTCCAGCTGTCTATGCCTAAGCTTTGGCCTAACCTTGTCAAGCAAATTTTTCTTCCTTTAATAGTCAACTTAGAACTTACCATTAGACCTGATATTTAATTATCTATCCTATTGTCTTTCTTTAGCTTATTAGACTTGCCTTCCTTTGAGTGCTTTATGGGATGTCTTAGAGTGTTAAAGATGCAAGTTGTTTTATTTTGTTCTCAATGAATTCTTACACCTCCCAGCTTATATTTCTGACATTTTTGGCAGACTTTGAAATAAGTCAATTTACAGTCCAAATTCAGAATTGCATTGGGATTTATTTTAATAATAATAAAAAATTCATGTTAGATTTTAAGAGAACCAGGGAAAAAAAGTTCTCTTAAAAATGCCAAGTATATCAGAGCACAAACTCGCAGATAACAGTCCAGATATTTAGGAAGAAGTAACAAAGGCATCGGTAAGGCTAAAAAAAAAAGTAAAGGAGCTCAGCAAGGCTGGGACACCAACCTTTATAGCACGGTATGTTTTAGCTCTCCTTGTTATGCGCCTATACCCCAAAAACCCTATAACCCTTTGAGTTATCTCCACTTCTCCAACATTAGCCTGTTGTGACAGCTCTCCATCCTTGGTAAGCGTGTTTTCACTTGTTTGTGCTTTAGCCTGTGAAATTTGTTCACTTGGTTTTTCAAAACTCTTCTTTAAATCTGCTTCATTTTTCTTAATAATGTTAATGTGTAAGTGTTAATGTTCCTGTGAAGCCTTTGAGATGATTTACTGTGTCACAGGGTACAAAGTTATTGTTTTAGCTTTGCTTTCCAACTGACAGCCAGAGGGGAGATCAGTCCAGGATTAATAATGAAAATCAACCCACAGTCAGAATGGGGTGTTCAACACCTTGTCGAGAGGGGTAATCCGCGTCCAAGGTTAACCCAAGGTTCGGGCAGAAATCTGAGTGGTGGGGAAAGAAGCTTACACTTAAGTGAGAGACTTGCCTTTAGGCTTTGGAAGAGGACCACAAACTGGGCCAAGACAGCAACAACAACTGAGATGATAGGCTTGAGTTAGGGTTCGTCTTTTGAAAACAAGAAGAGTACAGCTTCCCCCACCTTTGTGGCTCCTTCCCTGCATTCAATCTGCAGTCTATCACTCCATCTGCTTGCAACAACGTGTTAGCCTACTTCCAGCTCACAGCATGCTCAATAAGCCTTTTGCATTGTGGGGCTGGCAGGTCGGAGAACCTACAATATGTTTTTTTGTATTCGCTTACGTGGTTGACTAGGTCAGCATTCATTGTCTATTCCTGAGACAAAATGGTGGTGAGCTGCTCCACAAGCATCATGCCAGTTAATCATCCTGAATATTGATGGAAGAAGACTCAGAAATTCAACTTAATCACATGGTAAAAAGGCAATCAGAAGTTAGGATCATAATTTGTATTTTGCACTTCATAACCGCAACCCCAATAACCACCTGGCTAATCTGGAGGGATAATAATGAACGTATAAATAACCAACAAAAGTAGGCCACTTAATCCTTTGAGTCAGCTCCACCATTCAATTTGATTATGACAATTTGATTTTAACCTCAACTCTACATTCCTGCCCGTTCTCAAAAATCTTTCATGCCTTCATAATCAAGAATCTATCTACTTCTGCCTTAAATATATTGAAAGATTTTGCATTCTCTGCCTTTTCAGGAAAGGAATTCTAAAGATTCACAATTCCCTGACAGAAAAAGTACTGTCTTAAATGAACACCTCCTTATTTTTAAACCATGACCTCTAATTCTAAGAACTCCCAATAAAGGAAGCATCCTTCCTGCATCAACCTGGTCAAGTCTCCTCTGGATTATATTTTATATTAAGTCACCTTTGACTCTTGGAAACTCCAGAGAGTATAGGCCTAGCCTGACAAGCCTTTCCTCATTAGACAATCAGCTCATTTGTCTAGTAAATCTTCTCTGAACAGATTCTAACACTTTAACATCCTTCTCTAAATATGGCAACCAGTACTGTACACAACACTCCAGATGCAGACTTCAGAATGTCCTGTGTAACTGAAACATAACCTTTCCTACTCTTGCACTCAATTTCCCTTACAATAAACTTTGCCATTTTATTAGCTTTCCTGATTTCTTTCTGTACCTGCACATTATATTTCTGTGATTCATGCACTAGAGCACTCAGATCTCTTGGCAACTCAGACCTCTACAACCTCTCATAAAGCATTGACTATTTTTAATGTTTTTATTGAGATAAGAATTTCTGACCAATGTTCAATTAATAATAAAGAATCACTGATGAGAACAAACCCTCGGAAATTACTTCTGGAAACATTTGGTCATGCCATTAATTTGAGATATACATTTGACGTAGCTGAAACACAGACTCTTATCTAAAGATATTCATTTTTATCTATAGTATATCTGTCAAAAATGTGTTAGTTGGCCACCTTTCGACTGTAGCTTCACTTTCTACGTCGTGTGTACTTACGACAATGTTGCATGATCTCCTGACTAACTTAGTGAAGGAGAAGACGAGTGTTCCCCAGTTCACATAAATTATGAGTTATTTCTTTTTACTAGTGGCACTGAAAAGGTTATGGCTCTTTATAGTTGCTGGAATCTAATTTACTCTCTTCATTTTCTTGGCATGACTAATAAAAATCACCTGATAACAGTGAAGGATTTTTTTAAACATTTGTTAGTGTAATGAAGCTTTTCTTCATGACACTTTTTCTAGTTTGCCTTAATTCCTTGCTTTAAGTGCTTCATCTGATAGCTTTCGATGGTTCATGTCATACATTTTCTAATCAGGCACCAGGTTTTGTCTGCCCTTCAAACCTTTCAGTCAATATTCTGTCTTTCTTAAGCAGCTGCAATGATAGATCCCATGCCAATGTGTGAATCCCTCTAGAAGCATCAATACTCAATGCCTGTGCCTTGATCACTCTGCCTTTGTGCCATTTAATATCAAAATCTCCAAAGCCAGTGGTACTTTTTGTGAGGATTATGAATTTGAGCTGCTTTAAATTATCTTAGCTACAGAGCATATTATATTGACATTTGGAGTTCTCTTTGGACTGACAGAAGCTGGGTGCATAAAGCTGAAAAAAGCCGATATGACTTTGTTTCTACCTTGCTCGAGGAGTTGTATGTGTAAATCGCCTAAGCTTATTGACCCGAATCTTTGCCTTCTTGTCTTCTGATTTGTTTGGAACGCAGACACTGATAGCGCATTGATACAGCTGATTTAGCAGCTCAGTGATTTGTTTTACAACAGGTGCCTTTGGCGAGACATTAGCACTCCCTCAGGCCACCATTGTTCTGTTCTTTTCTGTAAGAGTCCTGAGAATTTGGTTCACAGATGTGATCACATTTCCACTCATTTGAACAAATAGTTTCAGGTTATCTATTTCTGAAAACTCTGTGCTACTAAACTTGCTAAATTCTTTTCAATTGTGGAAGTGCAATACACAATATGCAGGCATTATTATAGTTGTCTACTGATTTAACTGGATCAGCAGTTTTCAAGGTGGAATGTTACAGACATTTGGTGAGATTTGTGACAGAATCACTCAATAAGGCCTATCTGAACATAAGGAGTATCTCACATTTTCTTTTATGCTATCAAGCAGCAAGACACAGACATTATTGCTTGTCAAATGCCTTCTTAACAGCCTAATTCACCCTTTTAATATTTAGCTTTCCATCTTACCAAATTTGCCAAACAAACTAGATATTGAGAAATGATATGAAAATCAAAGCAGTTACTGAGTGATTTCAACTCACTGCATGCACTTAAGGACTTCCATGATGAATACTGGGTAACAATATCTCATAACAATCTCCATGGGTACCAGCAGCATCCGTTCTAAGTCGAAGGTCAGTGGAGCTGTGGATAGTGCTGAAGGATGTTGCAAGTTACAGAGGACCATAGATAAGCTGCAGAGTTGGGCTGAGAGGTGACAAATGGAGTTTAATGCAGAAAAGTGTGAGGTGATGCACTTTGGAAGGACCAACAGGAATAAAGAGTACTGGGCTAATGGTAAGATTCATGGTAGTGTAGATGGAACAGAGAGATCTCAGTGTCCATGTACAAAGATCTCTGAAAGTTGCCACCCAGGTTGATAGGGTTGTTAAGAAGGCATACAGTGTATTAGCTTTTATTGGTAGAGGGATTAAGTTTTGGAGCCTTGAGATAATGCTGCAGCTGTCCAAAGCTCTGGTGTGGCTGTAGTTGGAGTATTGCGTACAGTTCTGATCACCATCTTATAGGAAAGATGGGGGAGATTTGGAAAGGCTTCAGAGGAGATTTATTAGGATATTGCCTGGAATGGAGGAATGGTCTTATGAGGAAAGGCTGAGGGACTTGAGGCTGTTTTTGTTGGAGAGAAGAAGGTTGAGAGGTGATTTAATAGAGATGTATAAGATAATCAAACGGTTAGATAGGGTGGACAGTGAGAGGCTTTTTCCTCAAAAGGTGTTGGCTAGCACAAGGGGACATAGCTTTAAATTGAGGGGTGATAGATATAGGACAGATATCAGAGGTAGTTTCTTTACTCAGAGAGTAGTAGGGGCGTGGAAGGCACTGCATGCAACCGTAATAGACTCGCTAAATTTAAGAGCAATTAAATGGTCATTGGATAAACATATGGATGAAAATGGGGTGCCACGGTGGCTCAGTGGTTAGCACTGCTGCCTCACAGCACCAGGGTCCCAGATTCGATTCCAGCCTCAGGCGACTGTGTGAAGTTGCACGTTCTCCCCATGTCTGCGTGGGTTTCCTCCGGTTGCTCCAGTTTCCTCCCACAGTCCAAAGATGTGCAGATCAGGTAAATTGGCCATGCTAAATTGCCCATAGGTTAGGTGCATTAGTCAGAGGGAAATGGGTCTGGGTGGATTACTCTTCGGAGGGTTGGTGTGGACTTGTTGGCCAAAGGGCCTATTTCCACACTGTCGGGAATCTAACCTAAAATGGAATAGTGTAGGATAAATGGGCTTCAGATTGGTTCCACAGGTCAGTGCAACGTCGAAGGCTGAAGGGCCTGTACTGCGCTGTTATGTTCTATGAAGGCTATTGGCATCCAATATTTGGCAGCCCTAAGAATTCTCACAGCCAACCTCCAATCCATCCACAAGACCTTTCTGCACTTGAATTGTGTATCGTGGGTTGCGGCTGTTATCAAAGTAATGCTGAACTAGGACACCCAGCTCATGGACTGGACCATTGTGTGTTCAGGGACATTCACCCAGCTCATGGACTGGACCAGTCGACCATAAGAAACAGAAGCAAGAGTAGGCTGTTCAGACGCTTAAGTTTGCTCTGCAATTCACTAAATTCATGCTTGCCATGATATTCCTTGCATCGACTTTCAGGCCTTTTACCATAACTCTGGTTCCCCTTTTGATCAAGAATCCATCTATCTCAACCTTAAATACATACAAGCTCCTTATGTCAAGCAGTTCCCAAGAGTTTCAACTGTGTGAGAGAAGAAATTTCTTACATTAGCGCCCCTTTATTCTGGGACTATGTCCTGTGTTCCTAGACCCTCCCATGAGGGGAAATATATTATCAGCATTTATCTTATTAAGTCCCTTAATAATCCTATATATTTCAATGAGATCACCCCTTTAATCCTCCCAATCTGTTCCTCCTTTGATCATAAAATAATCTATACTTGGGATCATTGTAATTAGCTCGCTGAGGTCCAATGAAATGATATATTTCCTTAAACGAGGGGACCATATCTGCTCACAATACTCCACATATGGTCTCACCAGTACTTTGTACAATAGTTGTTCCCAGTTTTATGCTCTAATCTCTTGAAATGTGGTCAACATTCCATTTGCCTTCCTGAATTGCCTTCTGTTCTGCGGAAGTGTCACGGGACCCAAAATGTGAACTGTGGTGTTTCTCCACAGATGCTGCCAGACCCTTCCAGCAATTTCTGTTCTTTTTGCTTTCCTGATTACCTGCTGCACCTGCGTGCTAGCTTTCTGTATTTCAGCCTGAAGAAGGGCTTATGCCCGAAAAGTTGATTCTCCTGTTCCCTGGATGCTGCCTGACCTGCTGCGCTTTTCCAGCAACACATTTTCAGCTCTGATTTCCAGCATCTGCAGACCTCACTTTTTCCCTTCATATGTAAGTATCCCCAAGTCAGGTTTTGCAGTTTTTCTCCATTTAACTAATACTCTGTTCTTTTGTGCTCCCTTCCAAAATATACAACTTCACATGACCCCAGATTATACTCCTTTGCAAACCTTTTGCCCACGTGCATAATCTATAGAATCATAGAATCCCCACCGTGTGGAAATAGGCCCTGTGACCCAACAAGTACACACCAACTCTCTGGAGTATAACCTATCCAGACCTATTCCCCTACGCTGTTATCCTATATTTACTTCTAACTAATGCACCTAATCTATACATCCCTGAACACTGTGGGCAATTTAGCATGACCAATTCACCCAACCTAAACATTTTTGGATTGGGGGGGATAACCAAAGCACCCAGAGGAAACGTGCGCAGACACTGGGAGAATGTGCAAACTCCACACAGACAGTTGCCCAAGGTTGGAATCAAACGCGGGTTCCTGGTGCTGTGAGGCAGCAGTGCTAACCACTGAGCCACCGTGTCACCCTATCAATATCTCCCTGTAAACTGTTTATATTCCTCTTGCAACCTGCCTTTCCAACTTATAGAACATAGAAGAATACAGCGCAGTACAGGCCCTTCGGCCCTCGATGTTGCGCCAATCCAAGCCCACCTAACCTACACTAGCCCACTAATTTGCTTCCTTCCTCCAAGTCACTAATATATATTCTAAACCATTGCTGTCCATTTGCTGCATCTCTGAGCTCTTTACTTGCTCTCACAGTGACTCTGAGTCTACCTGGATGCTAACAGCATACCTTCCTTGACATTTTGCACTTTGGCCCTTAGCCAGAGATACTAGGCTCATGTTATTTCTATTTTGCCTTGGCATTCAGTGCAGACACAAGGCTGGAACCTTGTCATGGTTGTCAACAATCCTCAGATAAGTCAAAAATGGTGGTGAGCTGCCTTCTCAAATTGCTGCAGTCAATGGTGGGAAGATACATTCAGAATGCTGTGACAAAGGTAGTTTCCAGAATTTTGACACTGCAGAAATACTTTCACGTCAGGATAACGACTGGCTTGGAGGGGAATTTGCAAATGTTGATGTTCCCATGTAACTGCTGCTGTTGTTTTTCTTGCTGCATCTTAACTTAAGTGGAAATTACTTCTTCAACAGTAACTTCAAAACCTACAGTAACCAGCACTTAGAAGGACTAGGATAGCATTCACATGGGAACACCACCACCTTTAATTTTTCCTTCAATCTGCACACCATTCTGCCTTGTGTGATGGCCCAATTATTTTTGGGGAAAGAAATCTGTGTTTTATGTTAGTGTGATAGCTCATTTACAAACTAGGTTTCTCAAGAAGATGAGTTCTGTAAAAGTCAATTGGCTTCCACATGACCAAACTTTCTGGGAGGTATACCATAGTTAAAGAGGGCGAACAAGAACTTGAATTGTCAGGGAGATTGAATTCCTGGATATAGTTATATTTTTCAGACTGAATTTAGATTACAAGCTAGATGTAGGGAATCTATTTTTCATGCAGAATGCTGTTGAATGCATGTTTGCTCGCGAAAACAGCTTAAACCTTTGGATAACAGAAAGGTTCTAATAACAATGAGTTGGCTCTTTGGTCCATCCAAGCTTTGAAGAGAGAGAGAAGTCTAGATGCAGGGCACCAGAGTTAAAGGACATGAAACCAGGAGAGCTGTGATCGAAAGTGGCTATTTTTAATTTATTTGTGACACCTATATTGAAATGAGAGTCTAAAACCACAGGGTGGTTGGAGAAGATTTGAAGGATTTTCTGGTGCCAAACAGAGGGGGCACAAGAAATCTCAGCCCTTATACAAATCTTGAAATAGTAATCTGACCAAGTGGCTACGATTCCAATTTCTGATGTGAATCTGACTTGAGATTTTGGGAATGTAAGTTAAATGTGTGCAGATGGAAATTTGAGTTAAAAATTTCAGTGTAACTGTTTTCTATATTTTCTAATCAACTTGCTCAGAAATATTATTACACACCTGTGGAAGAGGTGGAGCTTGAACCTGGGTCTCCTGCTCTCGAAGTATGGACATCGGCACAAGAGCCCCTAATTATTCAGTTTTATATAATTGTTTTCATTAATATTTTTGGTAATTTGTAATCGAGTGTAGTTAATAATACTCATATTCTTTAATTTTTGCACACAGCATTATTTTGTTTTAGTACAGTGAATCTTGTGCCTTCATTCCCTTAGTAACTACCTGGGTAGCTACCTCTATCAAGATTATATTGCTCAATACTTCATCACCACTGTCACTGAGTAAAAATGCTAGAACCCCTTGTCTACTAGCATCATGCATACCTGCACAAGATAGACAATGGCATTTCAAAACCATCTTTTCAAGGGCAATTAAGGATGAGCAAAAATTGCAGTAATGCCTTCATCCTGTAAAAGAATTTTTTAAAAAATCCTTGATGCAGACTTGTAATAGTAATATTTTTTGGCTTAACGTTCCAGTTAAAGGCTATTTCTCAGTCTGGAGAGAGGTGTGGACTTTCCCATGGATCAGTGTTGGAATACTTTCTTTTCCTGTTATATATTAATGACTTTGATGTACATGGCACAATTTTGAAGTGTGCAGAAGAAATGAAACTCAGATGCATTGTAACTATGAGGAGGATAGTGTTGAACTTCAAAAGGAATCATTGAATCATGGAATACTTACAGTGCAGAAAAAGGCTATATGGCCCAGCACGTCTGCACTGACCCTATGAGGAGCATCCCACCCAGACCTCGCCCAACATTATTCATGTAACCCCACATTTACCATGGCTAATCCACCTAGTCAGCCAACTGAGCTAACTGACCCCCCTCATGATTTCCATTCCTGAAACTAGCTTTTATTTCCACTTGACAAGGTGTCTGTGTTGTGAAGCATAGCAAATCCATCAGCAACTTTCTTGATTCCTATGTGGAACTGCTCATGTGTAATTGGAAAAAGGTGCAGTCTAGTTTACTATTTGATTACTTTGAGCATGATTACCTTCACCTATTTTTACCTCAATATCATTATGCCGTAAAGAAATTGAAATTAAAAATAAGCAATTTTAAAAAATATAAATTCTCATTTATTTCCTACAAAAGCTGAAATCCATGAGTAACACCAAAATTCTAAGCATGTATATATTTCCAAATAATGCATCATTCTGAGATGCTACAGACAGGCTGGGGTAATGCTTCCTCATGCAAACACACAATAGGAGTAAGAAGTAGGCGATGCTTCTCCTCTTGTAAAAAGGCGGTGGATGTAGTAAATATTTTTGTGGTAGAGGTAGAGTTTTACTAAGCAAGGAGTGAAAGGTTATTAGGGGTAGAGAGGGATGTGGATTTCAAGCTAATATTAAAACAGCCAAAATCTTTCTGAATGGTGGAGCAGGCTGAAGAGGCTGAAAGGCTTATTCCTGCTTATGATTCACTTGTTTGTACAGTCCTTGATCCTGCTTCAATAAGTAGGAGAAGGTGTAAGTAGGAAAACTAAAATCACCATTGATAACTGGTGTCCAAAGGGAAATGAATGAATCAGAACAATGATTATGATCTGAATGCTGTGTTAAATCTGGAGCACTGAAATGTGTCGAATGGAGTGATGAAGTGAACTAAATTGGAAATATGTAAAAGAGACTGAGGACAAGAGGACTCAGGAAAACAGTGATTTACTTGTTGCTCTTTTGTTTTAGCGTGCAATTGTGATAACAGTTAATTGACCTGAAAATGTGAATTTCACTATTGGCATGCCCTTTTATCAATCATTCAAACATCTTTAGAGCTTTTTGGTATGATTTTTGAGTCCATTGAAAATATCCAAAAGTTGATTTTCAGCAGAAATTGTAAATCATTCAGGTCCTTTATTAAGCACCTGAATTCCTGTTATTGGATAAAATTTGTGGGACATTTCAACTTATGCTCTGTTATTGAAATAGACAGGGCCATTAAGTTGAAAAGTGACACCTCGTGACCCATTATGTATAAACTTGGGGTTTAGTCTTTGCAAATTCAGATTATTTCCAGTATAAGTATGATGTTTTTGAGGCTCAGAGAATGCTAACTGACACTCATATACAGGTATTGTTTCCACCTTTTCTAAACCCTGCTTTCCAGAATTGAAGAAATCAATGCTCTTAAATTGAAGTTGGAGGCAATATTTACTAACAGGTAAATTTACTGACAGCAGTCTTTCCACCCAACTCATCAAGTTTGTAGGATAACCGTTGATGCAATGGCTAGAGTTTCTGCTGAGTTTTAGGACTATTGTGAACAGAACTAATACCAGCAATCCTGTTTTAGCCATCACTTCATCAGTACAATAAGTAAGTATGCCTTTCATGGGGCTTTCCCTTAACCGCTGTCTAACTGGGATTCGCCAACAATATTCTATTGAGGTAGAGTAGTTACAATACTTTTTGACATTATCTGCTAATAATTCAGCAAATCATTTAGGTCAGCTTGGGGATTGTGATGTCTTGAGCTCATAGGGTCATAGAGATGTACAGCATGGAAACAGAACCTTCGGTCCAACCTGTCCATGCCGACCAGATATCCCAACCCAATCTAGTCCCACCTGCCAGCACCCAGCCCATATCCCTCCAAACCCTTCCTATTCATATACCCATCCAAATGCCTCTTAAATGTTGCAATTGTACCAGCCTCCCCCACTTCCTCTGGCAGCTCATTCCATACACATACCACCCTCTGCGTGAAAACGTTGCCCCTTAGATCTCTTTTATATATTTCCCCTCTCACCCTAAACCTATGCCCTCTAGTTCTGGACTCCCCGATCCCAGGAAAAATACTTTGTCTATTTATCCTATGGCTGAGGTAACATTAAAAGGACTTGGTGAGCCATGTGTAGAGCAGGCTGTCAGGTGCATCATGATGGCTCAAATATGACAGGTAAAACTGACTGGTGCAAGATAGAAACAAGGAGACTACTGCCAACATAGCAAGCTTTTGATATTGCGTTCCACTGTGCACAGTAACACAGCAACTGTACACTAATGGAGTGATACCCCTTGTCCTTCAGGTATAGCTTTCCAGTGGAGCCATTATCTTTTCCCTTAATTGCAGGGCTGTGTTCAAAGGTTCCACAATTGTACTGATTGTGTATGGGTTGTCTATTTTCTCAATATTGAATTCCAACAATGTGGAAATTATTAAGGGCCATATTTTGTAGTCGTTTTGGCTGCAGATCTGATGCCTTAATAGTGTGAGATTTTGCTCTAGTTTATTCTTACTCCAGAAAAAAATCTCTCTGCTCTGCAACATTGGCTATATTTACTCGGATGTTCATTTCCAACTGATGCTTTTGTTTTCCTGAGTTGTGTTTTAAAGTTGTCCGTCCTAAGTCTTTTCAGAACCAAACCAATAATACATTGGGGTAGGATCCTATTTTATTAAATCTTTTGTTTCTACAAGGTCACGAGACTAATTCCAATGACAGAAAGCTTGTTTTATGAGGAGAGTTTGAGCAGTTTAGGCCTGTATTCACTGGAGTATCGATAAATGGGAGAGATCTAATTGACATAAATTAGATGCAAAAGAGGATTGACAAAGCAAACGTAGCGAGGATGTGGAGCAATCTAGTCTGAGGGTTCATAGTTTTTTGATAATGGAGCAGAATTAAAACAGGAATCACTTCTCTCAAATTGCCATGAATCAGTTGTGTTCCCTACCCTAGAGTGAGATGGACACTGAATAAATTTGAGGAGCTTAATTAGACTCGAGTTAAAGAGTTATTGGCATGCAGGAAAGTTGAGGTTGGTATGACATCAGTCATGATGATATTGAATTGCAGAATAGGCTTCAGGGCCTTTTCCAACTCCTAGTTCTTATGTTTATAAGTTCTGCATCAATTAGCTGCTTGATGGTCGACCTTAGACTGCTAGGGATTTCACAGATGATCATTTGGGTGAGGTTCCCCACATGATACAGAATCAAGGTAGCCCACTTAGTTCCTTTGCTATCTCAGACTAATGTTCTGGGTAATAAAACAAAGAACTGCAGTTGCTGGTATCTGCAACACTCAAAAACAAATCATACAATCATAGAAACCTTCAGCCATCAAGTTGACACCAACCCTCCAAAGAACATCCCACAGCTATCCCTGTAACCCTGCCTTAACTGTGGCTAATCCACCTAGTCAGCACATCTTTGAATTGGAGAAACTTCAGTAACTGTAGGAATTCTATGATTCTTTGATTTTATGAACAAAGCTCCAGGTGTGGTTTCACAAAGGCCCTGTACAATGATAGCAAGACTTGCCTGCTCTTCTCCTTCAACCTTCTCGCTATGAAGGCCAACATACCATTTGACCTTTCACCACCTGCAGACTTACTTTTATAGAACATAGAACATAGAACAATACAGCACAGAACAGGCCTTTTGGCCCTCAATGTTGTACCGACCTGTGAACTATTCTCAGCTTGTTCCCCTACACGATCCCAAAATCATCCATGTGCTTATCTAAGGATTGTTTAAATCTCCCTAATGCAGTTGAGTTGACTACATTAGCAGGTAGTGCATTCCACGCCCTTACCACTCTCTGCGTAAAGAACCTGCCTCTGACATCTGTCTTAAATCTATCTCACTCAATTTGTAGTTATGCCCCCTTGTACACGCTGATGTCATCATAGGAAAAATACTTTCACTATCTACCCTATCTAATCCTCTGATCATCTTGTATGTCTCTATCAAATTCCCTCTTAGCCTTATTCTTGCCAATGAGAACAGGTTTAAGTCTCTCAGCCTTTCCTCATAAGCCCTTCCCTCCAGACCAGTAAACATCCTGGTAAATCTCCTCTGCACCTTTTCCAATGCTTCCACATCCTTCCTGAAATATGGGGACCAGAACTGTACACAATATTCCAAGTGTTGCCACACTAGCATTTTGTATAATTGCAGCATGATATTGCGACTCCGGAAATCAATCCCTCTACCAATGAAACCTAACACACCATATGCCTTCTTAACAGCACTATCCATCTGGGTGGCAACTTTCAGGAATCTATGTACATGGACTCCAAGATCCCTCTGCACATCTACACTACCACGAATCTTTCCATTGACCCAGTACTCTGCCTTCCTGTTATTCTTCCCAAAGTGCATCACCTCACATTTAGATGCATTGAAATCCATTTGCCACCTCTCAGCCCAATTCTGCAGTTTATCCAAGTCCCTCTGCAGCCTGTAACATTCTTCCATACAGTCCACAATTCCACCGACTTTAGTGTCATCTGCAAATTTACTAATCCATTCATCAATGCATGTGTCTAAGTCATTTATAAAAATGACAAACAGCAGTGGTCCCAAAACAGATCCTTGTGGCACACCACTAGTAACCGGACTCCAGGTTTTCCATCAACCACCACTCGCTGCCTTCATTCAGAAAGCCAGTTTCTAATCCAAACTGCTAAATCACCCTCAATTCCCATGTCTCTGCATTTTCTCCAACAGCCTACCATGTGGAACCTTATCAAAGGCTTTACTGAAGTCCATGTATACCATGTCAACTGCCCTACCCTCATCTACATGCTCACCTTCTCAAAAATCGCAATGAGGTTTGTGAGACATGACCTGCCCTTGACGAAACCATGTTGACTACCTGAAGTCAAATTGTTGTTTGCTAGATGATTATAAATCTTATCTCTTATAATCCTTTCCAAAACCTTTCCTACAGCAGAAGTAAGGCTTACTGGTCTATATTTACCTAGATAATCGCTACTGCTCTTCTTGAACAAGGGCGCAACATTTGCAACCCTCCAGTCCTCTGGTACCAAACCTATAGACAATGACGACCGAAATATCAAAGCAAAAGGCTCTGCTTTCTCCTTCCTAGCTTCCCAGAGAATCCTCGGATAAATTCCATCCAGCCCAGGGGACTTGTCTACTTTCACTCCTCCTAGAATTGATAACACCTGTTCGTAACTAACCTCGATCCTTTCTTGTCTAATATCTCGTACCTCATTCTTCTCCTCTACAATATTCTCTTTTTCCTGAGTGAAAACCAATGAGAAATGTTCATTTAGCACCTCTCTGATTTCCACAAGGTCCACACTCAACTTCCCACTTCTGTCTTTGATTGGCTCTATTCCTACCCTAATCATCCTTTTATTCCTATAGAAAGCTTTAGGGTTCTCCTTTATTCTATTTGCTAAAGACTGCTCATGTCCTCTCTTTACTCTTCTTAACACTCCCTTTAAATCCTTCCTAGCTGATCTGTAACTCTCCAATGCCTCATCTGAACCATCTTGCCTCATCAACACATAAGTCTCCTTTTTCTTCATAACAAGACATGCAATTTCTGTTGTAAACCACAGTACCCTTGCCTTATCACTTCCTCCCTGCCTGACAGGGACATACCTATCAAGGACATGCAATATCTGTTCCTTAAACCAGGTCCACATTTCCATTGTCTGCATCCCTTGCATTTTGCTACCCCATTCTATGCATCCTAATTCCTGGGGTGGAGGAGTCCAGAACTAGAGGGCATAGGTTTAGAATGAAAGGGGGAAGATTTAAAAGGGATCTAAGGAGCAACTTTTTCATGCAGAGGATGGTGCATATTTGAAATAAGCTACCAGAGGAAGTGGTGATGGCTGGTACAATTACAACATTTAAAAGGCATCTGGATGGGTATATGAAGAGGAAGGGTTCAGAGGGATCTAGGTCAAGTGCTGACAAATGGGACTAGATTAATTTAGGATACCTGGTTGGCTTGGACAAGTTGGACCAAATGGTCTGTTTCCATGCTGTCCATCTCTCTGATTCTGTGTTCCCCTAAAGAAATGCCTCAGACCATCAAATTCTCGATACCAAGGGTCACACAGTTCTGGATTATGAAAAAAAGGGATGCTTCTGGAAATCCCAAGGGCTCAAAGTCCTGGAGGTGTACAGAATGTGGAAGAAGGAATTTAGAAAGGAAATAAGGACATTGGCAAATAAAATAAAAGAAAAAGGATAACGAGGGAAAGAATAGGGCCCATTGAGGATGACAGCAGTAATTTATGAGTTGAGCCAGAGGAGATTGATAGGGTTCTAAATGAACACTTTGTGTCAGTGTTCACTATTGAGAGGGATGATATGAATAAAGAAATCAAGGAGAAGGTTTGTGATACAATTATAAATATTTGCATAGACAGAGAGGTGGTTGAGTGTTTTGGCAAGCTTAAAAGTAGATAACTCTCTAGGACTGGTTGAAACGTATCCCAAGTTGTGAGTGAGGCAAGAGAGGAAACAATCGTGCACTCTCAAAAATTTTCAGTTCCACTCTAGCTACAGGAAAGGTGCTGGAGAACTGAAGGACAGCCAGCATGTCTTTTCCAAAAAGGAAACAAGACATGAACCAGGAAACTACAGGCAAGTCAGTCTATCCTCAGTGGTGGGGAAACAATTTAGAGGGATCAAATTAATTGGCATTTGGAGAGAAGGGATTATTCAAGAACAAGCAGCATGATTTTGTTCAGGGAAGGATATGTCTGACCAACTTAACTGAATTTTTCAAACTGGAGATTAGGGATGCAGATGAAGGCAATGCTTTTGAATGCAGTCTATTTGGATCTCAGCAAGGCTTTTGATAAGGTCCCACACTGATAGCAAAGGCAAAAGTCTATGGAATGCAGCAAAATTTGGCAAATTGGATCTGCAACTGGCTAAGTGGCAAGAGCAAAGGGTGATGGCTGAGGGGTGGTTCGTTGACTTGAAGTCAGTGTACACTGGGGTTAGTGTTGGGACCATTCATATCTATGGTTTATATAAATGATATAGACTTGAATGTAGGAAGGTTGTTCAATAAGCTCAAAAATGTGTAAGATGGTAAATTGTGAGGAGGATAGCGTGAATAAATGTGAGATGGTGCACTTGGGCAGGACAAACAGGGCAAGAAAATATATGTGTTTCCTTTGTATTTATTCTGTAATACATATACAAGGAATGGTAGGACCCTGGGAAGTATAGAAGATCAGAGGGATCTTGGTGTACATGTACACTTGTTCTTTAAGGTATCAGCACAGGTGGATAAAGTGTTTGAGAATGCATATGGTATACTTGCCTTTATTAGTCGAGGCAGAATTTAAGAGCAGGGAGTTTATGCTAGAACTGTATAAAATTTAGATTAGGCTGCAGTATTGTGTGCAATTCTGGAATACACATTATAAGAAGGAGAGGGTAAATAGGAAATTTACCAGGATGTTGCCTGGGCTGGAGAGCTTCAGTTTTGAAGAGAGGATAGGACAGACTGGATTGTTTTCCTTAGACCATAGGAGATTGTGAGGGGTCATGATTGAAATATATTAAATTATGAGGGACAGATAGGGAGGACAGGAAGAAATCTTTCCCCTTGGTGGAGGGATCAATGATGGAAAGGCATAGATTTAAGGTAAAATACAGAAGAGTCAGAGGAGATGTGAGGAAAGGTTTTTTTTTCACACAGAGGATGATGGGAATCTAGAACTCACTGCATGTAAGGATGGTAGCGATAGAAACCTTCATAATATTTAAGAAGTATATAGATGTGCATTTGCATTACCAAGACATGCAACACTATGGCTGAAAAATGTGATTAGAATAATAAGTGGTTGTTTTGACTGCAGTGGATTCAATGGGCTGAAGGGCATTTTTTTCCCTGCTGTGAACCGTTATGATGCTCAGTATCCCTGCACCATATGGATTGCAGCAAATCAAGATGACAGCTCGCTACCATCTTCTCAAGAGCAATAGAAATAGCTGATACCCATGGGAAATGTTGAAAAATACACCACAGGCTGGATTCAGCATAATGCCCCTGTTTTTGAATTTGCATTTATAAGTATTTCCATTTATAAAGTGAAGGGTCTTGTACATATTTCAACACCATCTCAAAAAGAGAAGTGGTCCTGATAATGACATCAGTAGCTCATCGCTGCCTGCTCCCTCCAATTATGGAAAACAACTATTCACTTCTCCTATCCGATTTCTGTCCTTTCGCCAATTGTATACTGATATTGTCGCTGTCCTTTTAATCCTCCAATTTTAGTTGAAGTCTATTATATGAAACTTTATTAAGCCTTTTGAAAGTTGAAACAACATCAAAGTCAGCACCTACATGAAAAATCAAACATTTATTAACTCTCCCTGTTGTTTTATCAGAAAAGTTAACCAAGTTAGTTTAACATTGATTTGTTTTTAACAAATCTGTGCTGTCATTTATTAATTCATATTTTTCCAAGGTGTGATAAACTTTGTTCTGAATTATTGTCTCTAAATAATTCCCATCCATAAACATTGAGCTGATTTGCCTGCACTTATCATATTTATTCTTTTCTTTTTTAAACTTTGCAATTTCCACATTTCCTTTTTTCATGATGTAGGGTGCATTCCTTCTCAAGTTATTCTACTTCAAGAATGCTGCTCACTATTTAAATACTTGAAATATGCTGAAATTTATATAAATTTTCTTGTCCACATGGTCTTATTCCCAAATCTCCTGATCATTTGGCGATGTAAGAATGTAACAATGGACGTGCAGATGCAGCATCCTTAAAACAAATCAAAGCAAATGAACTACTAATTTTTCCCTTGCAACTTCAATTGCAGAGCGACTTGCATGGGATGTTCCTATTATTTTTTCCACTATTGCCATCCATTATTACCTGCTGCTTAATCTTGTTGAACACCAGGGCAGGGATTTGAAAGTTACTGGTTGCACTGAGAGTGTCAACACCTTGTCTCAGTATAATACACATCTCAGTAAGAAATATCCAAAAATGGAAGCGAAAATTGCTATTAAAGTTCTAAAATCCCAGGTGTGCCAATATAAGGTAGCATTTGGCAATGCTATCTCTCACCTAATTTTCTAGCATAAATCTATCCAGCTCATATGAGCTAGTTTTCTTTGTGAAGGCAGGAGTGCTGGCAGAACTAGATAAGTGTGCAGCAGAGACTTTCAGCAGATGTTTCTCAGAAGTGACACAAATTATCAAGAAATTGTGTGCATACTAATGTTTCCGTATAAATCAGTAATGTGCAAATTTATTCAAAACAATCCCTTGTAAAAATGAAGCAGTTACATTTAAACTTTCCAGGAAATTCTGGGTCACAGCATCCGATGTTCCCAACGAGTGATTTTACAGCTATAGATCTGCACCAAGAATGCAGCTTTCAGAAATTACCTTGGCCCTTGTTTGAATTTCTCATGTTTTCATCCTGTACATTTTAATCTTTTTTACTGATGGTTCTAGTGCTAAATCATTTTGAATACATAGATCACCAAGTGCCTGAGTTGGGACATACAAAAGTGACTGGAAATTGACACTGGGAAATGGATACTGCAGTTCCATTGATCTCTATCTACAGCCGTTGATTTAAGTCCATGATTCATGGCTATTCTACTCAGTCATGCCACTATTAAATGATAATCCTAAAGGATACCCACTTAAGTGTAACAGCGGACAACTCAAAATAAGAAATATATTTATATTACATTTTCTGTACCCTTGGAATTTTAAAATGAAACATACCTGGATATTAAAAAAAAGGTCCTATGTTCTTAGTTCAGCTAAGAAAATCTGACAACGGGTTTTAAAATATAGCTCTGCAGTCAAACTTAAACCATGAATTTTGAGGACAGGATATAAGCATTCAATTTCACCAGCTAAAGTCACAACGCAGCACATCACTTGAATCTCCTGTGAATTCTGGCACTGTTTGCATTCTATTTTGAGTGGAACAATATGTGAAGGTGGATTCTTCCATATTTGTGGATAGTCTTTCTCCTATACTTCAACTGCTATTTTCTTTAAGAGAGGTTAACTTAAAGAGAAAGAGAAAGATATAGAATGTGCAGTCTTTTGAGCTTGAGACCAGATGACAGATCACACTAAAGACATGAGAAACGTACAAATAGCTGCATTTAAAAAAATGTGAAAGCCTGGACTGAAAAATACACCCAATCAAATTAAAATAATGGTCTCTCAACTATAATTCAAAACAAAAATATTTGAACAAAATCTACAACAATTCAGAAAATAAGCATTTCCCAATCTTCACTATAAAGAGCATTTGAAAACTATGCACGTAGAAAGGGTCTCTGATCCTCCCTTATCATCTTTCTTTAAAGTTCTAAAAGCTCAAAACTTAACTGCAGCTGTTTAAATAAACTGGGCCACAGAACTACTAAAGACTGATTGGTGCAAAAGGAATGCTCCCTGATTGCACTAAAGCAACCAGTCATTTTTTAATGCTCCAAGTTCAGAAGGTTTAAATAATTACATTGGAACTGAAACAAAATGCTAATTCAGGGAACTTCAGTCCAAAAGATCCTGTTGGTGAGGCCAGTCTGCCAATTCTGGACTTGACTATTGGCTAGAACCACAGTAGCTTCGAACCTCAGACTCCACTGCTCATAGTGGATGAATGTGATGATATCCACTTGGATAGCAAAAGCAGGAAGGCAGATTATTATCTGAATGGTGAAAGGTGCAATAAGACCTTGCTGTCTTTGTATAGTTAGTCATTGGGAACTCGATAGTTAGAGGCTCAGATAGAAGGTTTGTAGGGAACGAACGAGACTCACGGTTGGTGTGTTGCCTCCCAGGTGCCATGGTCCGTGATGTCTCGGATCGTATCTATGGGGTCCTGAAGGGAGAGGGTGACCAGCTTCAAGTTGTTGTCCATGTAGGTACCAACGACATAGGTAGAAAGAGGGATAGGAATGTAAGACAGGATTTCAGGGAGCTAGGATGGAAGCTGAGAGCTAGAACAAACAGAGTTGTTATCTCTGGATTGCCCGTGCCATCTGATAGCGAGGCAAGGAATAGGGAGAGATATCAGCTGAACACGTGGCTGCAAGGATGGTGCAGGAGGGAGGGTTTCAGGTTCTTGGATAATTGGGGTTCATTCTGGGGAAGGTGGGACCTGTACAAACAGGACGGTCTTCACTTGAACCAGAGGGGTACTAATATCCTGGGTGGGAAATTTGCTGGTGCTATTCGGGTAGGTTTAAACGAGCTCAGCAGAGGGATGAGAACCAGAGGTATAGTTGCAGTGCACAGGAGGATGAGAGTAGGAAGGACAGAGACAGGATTTCAGGGTCACAGGAATACGCTGACAGACAGCAAAGTGGTTTGAAGTGTGTCTACTTCAATGCCGGAAGTATCCGAAATAAGGTAGGTGAGCTTGCGGCATGGATAGGTCCTTGGGACTTCGATGTTGTGGATATTTCAGAGACTTGGATAGAGCAGGGTGAGGAATGGATGTTGCAGGTTCCAGGGTTTAGATCTTTCATTAAGAACAGGCAAGGTGGTAAAAGAGGGGGAGGTGTGGCCTTGTTAGGCAAGGGTAGTATAACGGTGGTTGAGGGAACTTTTGATGAGGACTCGTCTACTGAGGTAATGTGGGCTGAGGTTAGAAACAGGAGGGGAGAGGTCATACTACTTGGAGTTTTTATCAGCCTCCGCAGAGTTCCAGGGAGGTGGAAGAGAGGATTAGCAAAATTATTCTGGGTAGGAGGGAAAGGAACATGGTGGTCATTATGTTGGGGACTTTAACTTTCCCAACATTGACTGGAAATGCTATAACTCTAGTACGTCGGATGGATCAGTTTTTGTCCAATGTGTACAAGAGGGTTTCCTGACACAGTATGTCGAAGGGCTGACAAGAAGGGAGGCCACATTGGATCTGGTGCTTGGTAATGAACCAGGCCAGGTGTTTGATTTAGTTGTAGGTGAGCACTTTGGAGAGAGTGACCATAATTCAGTTACGTTTAGTTTAGCGATGGAAAGGGATAGGTACATGCCACAGGTCAAGAGTTATCAATGGGGCAAGGGCAATTACATGTCCAGATCTAGTTGGGTTTGAAAATGGACTGCTTCAGTATCTGAGGCTGAATATTGCTGAACATTGTGTAATCATCAGTGAACATCCCCACTTCTGACCTTATCATTAATAGTAGATCATTGATGAAGTAACTGAAGATGATTGGACCCAGGACACTACTGTTAGGAATTCCTGAAGAGATGTCCTGGAGCTAAGATAATTGACTTCCAACCACTGCAAATTATGTGCCAAGTATGACTCCAATGAATGGAGAGATTTCCCACTAATACCCATTGATTTTAGTTTTGCTTGGGCTCCTTGATACCACACTTGGTTGAATGCAGTCTTGATGTCATTCTCATCTCACCTCTGAAATTCAGCACTTTGTACCTGTTTGAAACAAGGCTATAATGAGGTCAGGAACTCAGTAGCCCTGGTGGAACCCAAACATAGCATCACTCAAGATTATTGCTGATGTTGTTTGGCACCTTCCATCAGTTTAGTGATGGTTAAGAGTAGAGCAATGGGGCAGCATATGACCAAGTTGGATTTCTCAGAATTTTTGTGTACAGGATATATCTAGGCAATTAGGAGAAAGTGAGGACTGCAGAAGCTGGCAATTAGAGTTGGAGTGTGGTGCTCTTCATCCTGATGAAGAGCTTATATTCGAAATGTCAACTCTCCTGCTCCTCGGATGCTGCCTGACCAGCTGTAACTTTCCCACACCACAGTCTTCAACCTGATATCTGGGCAATTTTCAACATTGACTGATAAATGCCAGAATTGTAACTCTACTAGCTTGGATGAACTTGGATAGGTGAGTGGCAAGTTCTGGAGTACAAATCTTAAGTACTATAGCTGGAATATTGTCAGGGCCTGTACCTTTTTCAGTATCCAGTGCCTTCAACTGTTTTGATATCATGTGAAGTGGGTCAAATTGGTTGAAGACCTATATCTGTTGTAATGCTGTAGACCACTGGACAGACAAGATAGATCATCAACTGAGTGCTTCAAACTTTATCTTCTGCATTTAAGTACTGGGCTCTTCCATCATTGAGGAGGGGATATTTGTGAAGCCTCCACTTTTGGTAAGTTATTTAATTGTTCACCATTAGGCACAACTGGATGTGAAAGGACTGCAAAGCTTCAAGCTTAGTTAGTTGTAGAATTGCTTAACTGTGTCAGTCACTTGCTGCTTATGTTGCTCAGTCTACAAGCAGTTCTGTTTGGTAGCTTCGCCAGGGTGACACCTCATTTGCATGGTACTGTTCCTGGCATGCACTCCTGCACTGTCTATTGAGCCAAGGTTGATCCTCTGGCTTGATGACATTTGGTGAGTGGGGGGATCATGTCGGGTCATGAGATTGCAAATTGTGTTGGAGTACAATTCTTCTGTCAGTTGCCACAGTTTCTCACAGATGCCTAGTTTGAAGTTGTTAGATCTGTTTGAAGTGTGTCCTGGTTAGCAGAGTGAAAGGGCCACGCAACATGGTATAGGGTATTCTCAATGTAAAGGCAGGCGGCATCTCCACAAGGACTGTTCGATAGTCCCTCTTACAGATACTGTCATGGACAGGGACATTTGCACCCGATACAATGTTAAGGACAAGGTGAAGTAATATTAAGGTTTTGTTAGTTCCTTCACCCCCTGTTGCAGACCCTCCAAAGAGCATCCCACCTACTGCCACTCACCTCTCTCCCATCATAACATTGTATTTACCATAGCTAATCCAGCTAGTCTACACATCCCTGCAGATTACAGGGAGAAAGTGAGGACTGCAGATGCTGGAGATCAGAGTTGAAGATTGTGGTGCTGGAAAAGTGTGGTGAGGAGCAGGAGAGCATAACCTCTTCATCAGGAATGAGGGGGTGACTCAAGGGGGCTGAGAGATAAATAGGAAAGGGGGTGGGGCTGTGTGTAAGGTAGCTGGGAGTGTGATAACTAGATGAAGGTGGAGGTGAAGGTGATAGATCGGTGAGGAGGCTGTAGTGGATAGGTGGAAAGGAAGATGGACATGTAGGACAGTTCAAGAGGGCAGTGCCGAGTTGGAAGGTTGGATCTGGGATAAGGTGGGGGAAGGGGAAATGGGAAACTGGTGAAATCCACATTGATCCCATGTGGTTGGAGGGTCCCAAGGCAGAAGATGAGGAATTCCTCCTCCAGGTGTCAGGTGGCTAGAGTTTGAGGTGAACGAGACCCAGGACTTGCATGTCCTTGGCGGAATGGGAGGGGGAGTTCGGCCACAGGTCAGTGGAGATTTTTTGTGTGTGTGTCCCACAGATGTTCTCTGAAATATTCTGCAAGTTGGCGTCCTGTGTTCCCAGTAGAAAGGAGACCACATCGGGAGCAATGGACGTTGTAGATGACGTGTATGGCAGTGCAGGTACATCTCTGTTGGATGTGGAAGGATCCTGTGGGGCCTTGAAAGGAAGTAAGGGGGTGGGTGGGGGGCAGATGTGGACCCAGGCTTTGCACTTCTTGCGGTGGCAGGGGAAGTTATCGAGAGTGGAGGGTGGTTTGGTGGGTACGTGGACCGAACAGGGGAGTTGCAGAGAGAATGCAGATATGGGGTGAGGGAAATATATCCCTGGTTTTGGGATCTGTATGTATGTGGAGGAAATGACGGAGATGACAAAATGTATCCGGAGGTTGGTGGGGTGGAAGGTGAGGACAGGGGGGTTCTGTCCTTATATCCTGGAGGAGTGGGCTTCAAGGGCAGAGGTGTAGAAGTGGAGGAGATGTGTTGGAGGGATTGTCAACCACATGGGAGGGGAAATTGTGGTCTTTGAAGGAGGAGGCCATCTGGGATGTTCTATGGTGGAATTGGTTCTCCTGGGAGCAGATGCGGTGGAGGCGGAGAAATTGGGAATAAGGGGCAGCATTTTTACAGGAGGCAGGGTGGGAGGAGGTGTAATCCAGTTAGCTGTGAGAGTCAGTGGGTTTGTAATAGATTAAGTCAGTTGCCGGGAATGGAGATGGAGAGTTCTGGAAAGGGAGGGAGGTGGCTGAGGTTATCCAGGTGAACTTAAGGTTGGGGTAGTAGATGTTCGTAAAGTTGATGAACTGTTCAACCTCTTCGTGGGAGCACGAGGTGGCACCGATACAATCATCGATTAAGCGGAAGAAAAGGTGGGAAAGATTGCTGGTGTAGCTGCAGAAGGTGGACTGTTCCATGTACCTGATGAAGAGGCAGGCATAGTTGGGGCCCATGTGGATGCCCATGGCTTTCCTTTTGGTTTGGAAGAAGTGAGAGGATTCAAAGGAGAAATTGTTGAGAGTGAGGAAAAGTTCAGCCAATTGAATGGTGTGCCAATGGAAATTACTGGTTAGGTTGGTGAGTGAGGAAGAAACGGAGGGCTTGGAGGCCTTCGTCATGGTGGATGCATGTGTACAGGGATTGGATGTCCATGGTGAAGATCGCACATTAGGGGTCGGCGAAACAATAGCCATGGAGGAGGTAGAGGGCATGGGTGGTGTCCCGAATGTATATGGGAATTCCTGGACCAAGAGGGACAGGAGGTTTTCAAGGTAGATAAGTTCAGTGGGGCAGAATCAGGCTGAGATGATGGGTCGACCGGAGCAGTCAGGTTTGTGAATTTTAGGTAGGAGGTAGAACCAGGCAGTGAAGGATTCCTGGACTATGAGGAGGGAGATTCCCAGAGGTGGTGAGGTTGTGGATGGTCTGGGAGATGATGGTTTGGGGGTGGAAGGTGAGGTTGTGGTTGAGAGGGCAGTAGGATGAGGAGTCTGTGAGTTGGCATCTGGCTTCAGTTGTGTAGAGGTGTGCCAAACTACCACTGTACTCCAACCGCCCCCCCCCTGCCATCTGCTAGTATGATGGTGTGGTTGGGATTGGAGCAGAGGGAGTGGAGGGCTGCACGTTGCAAGGGTGAGAGGTTGGAGTGGGTGAGGGGAGGTGGACAAGTTGAGGCGGTCAATGTGATGGCAGCAGTTGTAAATGAAGAGGTCAAGGGCGGGTAACAGATTAGCACAGGTGTCCAGGCCGATGGGGTGTGTTAGAGGTGGGAGAAGGGGTCCTCGGTGGTGGACGGGAGTCCTGATGGAAAAAATAAACACGGAGGCAGCAGAAGAAAAGATCGATTTCGCAAAGCATGTTGAATTCATTGATCCAAGAGTGGAGGAGGATGAAGGTGAAACCTTTACTGAGGACTAATCTTCATCCTCAGTGAGGGGGAGGTTTGGGGAACGGTAAAAACATGCAGGAATGGGAGCTAGGACATGGTGTGGGGGCTGGAACTGGGTTCGGGTGGAGACTGTCTCTGCTGTGGGTATAGATATGGGATTGTGGGTGATACCACTAACGGAAGTGACACTCACCCTGGGGGTCGTATTGGAAGTGATGCCTTCGTGTCATTTGCAGGGGCGGAAGTGATGTAACACGTGACGTTTGCGATGTCACCAGCAGTGATGTGATGGGTAGACTTCGCATTGGTTTCGGCAGCGGTGGATCTGGCAATGGTTGCGGCAGCGGTGGATCTTGTGGCGGTTGTCTCAGCGGCAATCACAGAGCCAGAATAGTCGGCAATGGCTGCAGTCTGTGGGGCAGCGGGGCAGAAGTGATGTCATTGTTCGCTCTGGAGGTGCGCACTCTGCGCCCACAGCTCCTCGCTCCCCTCCATCTGAGGCCCCAAAGGATCCTTCCTCATCTGACAGAGATTTACCTGCACTTCCACACACGTCATCTACTGTGTCCGTTGCTCTTAATGTGCTCACCTTTACATTTGAGAGACAGGGCGCCAACTCGCGGAACATTTCAGAGAACATCACTGGGCTACCTGCACTCCTCTCCAACCTATCACCTTCACCTCCATCTTCATCTACCTATTGCATTCCCCAGCCCCATTTATTTCTCAGCGCCCTTGGGCCACCTTTTATTCCCGATGAAGAGCTTATGCTCGAAATATCGACTCTTCTGCTTCTAGGATGCTGCCTGACCGGCTGTGCTTTTCCAGCACCACACTCTTTGACCCTGGATATTACAGGTCAAATCAGCAGAGTCAATCCACTTAACCTGCATGTCTTTGGACTGTAGGAGGAAACTGAAGCAACCGGTGGAAAATCACACTGACACATGGAGAATGTGCAAATTCCACACAGACAGAACCTGGGTCTCTGGTGCTGTTAGACAGTGCTAACCATTGTGTTACCATGTCATTTAGGACTCAACCAGCTAGATTAGTAATGTTGCTGCTGAGCAACTCTTGGTAGTGAACATTGAAATTTCTCACCTAGAGTACATTTTGCATACTTGTCATCCTCAGTGCTTCTTCTAAGAATTGTTCAACTTGGAGGATTACTGATTAATAAGGCAAGAGACGGCAGAATGTGGTAAGCAGCAGGAGATTTCCTTGCCCATATTTAATCTGAAGCCTTGAGACTTCATGGGCTCCAGAGTCGATGTTGAGGGCACCAAGGGAAACTCTCTCCTGACTGTATATCATTGTGCCACCATCTGTGTTGGGTCTGTTGCTGGTTGGTCAGGATATATCCAAAGATGATGATGGTAACACCTGGGAAATTGTCTGTCAGGTATGATTCTGTGAGTATGACTATGACACTAGTCTGTGAGTCAGCTCTCTCAATTTTGGCACTGGTCCCCAGATGTTAGTACAGAGGAATTTGCAGGATCCAAAGGGCTGTTGCTGCTTCAATGCCAGTTGGCCCATCCAGTTCGTTTCTGTGTTGACACTTTGTAGCGATTGATACAACTGAGTGGCTTGCTCGTCCATTTCAGAGGGCAGATGAGAGTCACCCATATTACTATTGTTCTGGAGTCACATGATGGCCAGATCAAGTGAAGATGGCAGATTTCCTTCCCTGAAGGATATTAGTAAGCTAGGTGGGTTTTTCTAACAATCAACAGTGGTTTCATGGTCATCAGTAGATGTTTAATTCAAGATTTTTTTTATTGAAAGCAAATTCCATCATCCACCATGATGGGATGTGAACCCAGTTCCCCAAACCATTAGCTGGGTTTCTGGATAAATAGTTTTACAATAATAGCATTAGGCAATCACCTCCCCTCTGAAGGTACCTGGTCTTAGTCCACTCTGTCCAAATCATATTCAAATCAGCCTTTTCTCCATTCAGAACCTCGATTTCAGGCCCGTTCTTGTCCTTTTCGATAACAATCTACGATGTCATTAGGGAGGGAATTGTAGGTTTTTGACCCAGCAACACTGAAAATAGCTGATACATTTCCAAGTCAGGATTGTGTATATCTTGAAGAAGAACTTTCTGGTGGCGATTGTTTATCTGTTGTGTTATAGGTGGTGGTACTTGCAGATTTGGAAGGCACCTTTGAAGGAGACCTGAAGTGTTGATGCAATGAATCTTATATTTAGTACATACTGGTGATAGAGGGATTAAATGTCAACGATGATAGATGGTGTGCCAATCAAGTGAACTTCTTATCCAGAAGGAAGTTGAGCTTGGAGTCATACAGTCACAGAGTCATGCAACATCGAGACAGTTCCTTTGACCCACCATATCTATGTAAACTGATATACACCAAACTAGTGAATCCCATTTACCTACACTTGATTCATTGCCTACTTTGCTCTGGCATTTTAAGTACTCATTTAGATGCTTCTTAAATATTGTGAGAGTGCTTGCCTCCACCACCCTCTCAAGCAGTACATTCCATATATGTACCATCCTATTGGAGAAAAAATGTTTTCCTCAGATTTCCTCTGAACCACTTTTTCCTCAGGTTAAATCTATGCCATCTGGACTGAGACATGTCAACAATGTGGAAGAGATTCACTATCTGCCTGGGCCTCTCTTAATTTCTTACACATCAATCAAATTCCACTTCATTCATCTCTGCTTCAAAGAAAACAAAACCAGACTATTCAGTCTCTCTTGTAATTAAGACTTTTCACTACAGGGAGTATCTTGGTGAATCTCCTCTGTACTCTCTCCAGTGCAATCACATTCTTCTGATAGTGTGATGACCAGAATTTCAGGCAGTATTCTGTCTATAGCCTAACCAATGTATTAAAGTATTGTAACACAACTTCCTTGCTCCTATATTCTACAGGATTAAGGAAAATCCCAGGATATTTTACACTTGCATAAGGATAACGAGGCTAGCTAGTGAAAAGGTAGGTCCTCTCTAGGACAACGGAGGAAATTTATGTATGTAGCTGAAGGATGTGACTGAGATCCTTCATAAATACTTTTGCATCAGTATTCACAAAGGAGATAGACATGGTGGATGGTGAGTCTTGGGAGGCCTATGTTGAAATTCTAAGTCATGTCGATATAAAAAAGGAAGAGATGTTGGGTGTTTTGAAAAGCGTTAAGGTAGTAAGGACCTGATGGGATTTATCCAGAATGCTGAGGGAGGTAGGTAAGGAAATTACTGGGGCCTTGTACAAAATCTTTGTATCCTCTTTAGTCACAGCAGAGGTCCCAGAAGACTGAGGAATAGCCAACATTGTTCTTTTGTTGAAGAAGGGCAATAGGGATAATCTGGGAAATTACAGTCTTCTATCAGTGGTAGGGAAATAATTGGAGAAGATTCTTAGGGATAGGATTTACTCACATTTGGAAAAATATGGACTTATTAGCGACAGTTAATAAGACAACATGGCTTTGTGCAGGGAAGGTCATCTCTCACAAATTTGATTGAATTTTTTGAGGAATTTACAAAGATGATTGATGAAGGCTGGTTGGTAAATGTTGTCGATATGGATTTTAGCAAGACCATTGGTAAGTCCCTCAAGGCAGGCTGATATAAAAGGTGAAGACACATGGAAACAGAATTGGCTTAATTATAGAATGGTTTACCAAGGTGGTATTAGTCTTTTTTAAATTAATTTGTGGGATGTGGTATTGTTGGCAGGCCAGCATTTTTTGCCCATCGCTAGTTCCCCTTGAAAAGGTGGTGGTGAGTTGCCTTCTTGAACTGCTGCAGTCCACCTGTGTGGGTTGATCTACAATGCCGTTAGGGAGGGAATTCCAGGATTTGACCCAGTGACACTGAAGGAATGGTGATTGATTTCAAGTCAGGATGGTGAGTGGATTGGAGAGAAATTTTAAGCTGGTGGTATCTGCTGCCCTTATCCTTCTAGATGGAAGTGCTCATGGGTTTGGAAGGTGCTGTTTGAGGACCTTTGGTGAATTTCCACAGTGCATCTTGTAAAGAGTACACACTGCTACATTTGAGCATAGGTGGTGGAGGGAGTAGATGATTGTGGATGTAGTGCCAATCAAGTGGGCTGCTTTGTCCTGGATGGTGTCAAGCTTCTTGAGGGTTGTTGGAGCTGTATTCATCCAGTCGGGTGAGGAATATTCCATCACACTCCTGACTTGTGCCTTATAGATGGTGGACAGGCTTTAAGGAGTCAGGAGGGAAACTCACCGCAGTATTTCTAGCCTCTGACCTGCTCTTGCAGCCACTGTGTTTATGTGGTAAGTCCAGTTGAGTCCTAACTTCTGACCTTATGATGGATGGAAGGTCATGATGAAGCAGCTGAAGATGGTTGAGCCTAAGTCACTACCCTGAGAGAGTCCTGCAGAAATGTCCTGGAACTTAGCTGACTGACCTCCAAAAACCATGACCAACTTCTAGCCACCAGTGAGTTTGCTCCCTGATACCCATTGATTCCAGCTTTGCTAGGGCTCCTTGATGCCACACTTGGTTGAATGCAGCCTTGATGTCAAGGGCTGTCACTGTTATCTCACCCCTGCAATTCAGCTCTTTTGTCCATGTTTGAAGCAAGGTCGTAATGAAGTCAGGAGGTGTGTGGCCCTGGAAGAATCCAAATTGGGTGTCACTGTGCAGTTTATTGTTGAGCAGGTGCAGCTTGATAATACTATTGATAACACCATCCATCACTTTACTGATGAATGAGAGTGGACTGATGGGGCGGTAATTGGGTAGGTTGGATTTATCCTGCTTTTTGTGTGCAGGATATACTTGGCCAATTTTCCACATTCTTGGGTAGATTCCAGTGTTGCAACTGTACTGGAACAGTTTGGCCAGGAGAATGGCAAGTTTTGGAGCTCCTGTACTATTGGTGAAATGTTGTCAAGGACCCATAGCCTTTGAAATATTCAGTGTCTCCAATCATTCCTTGATGTCACATGGAGTGAATCAAATTTGCTGAAGACTGGTATTTGAAATTCTGGAGACCACTGGAGGAGGCTGAAATGGATCAACTACTCAGCACTTCTGTTTTGCACTGAAGTGCTTGGCTGTTCCATCATTGAGGATGGAGACATTTATGGAGCGGTCTCCTCCAGTGAACAGTTTAATCACTCATCGCCATTCATGACTGCATGGGGCAGGACGGCAGAGCTCAGATCTGATCTGTTAGTTGTGAGATCACTTAGCTTTGTCTATCATTTGCTACTTATGCTGTTTGGCATGCAAGTCATCCTGTTTGGTGGCTCCACCAGGATGAGACCTCATCTTCATGCATGCATAGTACTCCTGACAAGCCCTCCTGCATTGTCCATTGAGCTAGTGTTGATTCCTGGCCTGATGGTTATATTTGAGTGGGGGATATGTCAGGCCAAGAGATTACAGACTGTGCTGGATTCTAATTCTACTGCTGTTGATGGCCCACAGCCCCTCACGGATGCCCAGTCTTGAGTTGCTAGATCTGTTCAAAGCCTGTCTCATTTAACACTGTGATAGTGCTACACAATTCGATGGAGATTATTCTCAATGTCAAGGTGGGACTTTGTCTCTGCAATGACTGTGCAGTGGTCACTCTTACCAATACTATTGTGGACAGATGTATCTGCATCACAAATGTACCCTATGAAGTCTCATGGCTTCAGGTTAAACATGGGTAAGGAAACCTCCTAGTGATTACCACGTATTGTTTTCCCTCAACTGATGAATTGGTATTCCTCCATGTTAAACAATATTTAGAGGAAGCACTAAGGATGGCAAGGGCACAAAGTGTACTCTGGGTGGAGGATTTCAATGTCCAACACTAAGAGTGACTTGGCAGCAGTACTACTAATTGAGCTAGTCGGGTCCTAAAGGACACAACTGCTAGACTCAGCCTGCGGCAGGTGATGAGGAAATCAATGAGAGAAAAACATACTTGCATCATCCTCACCAATCTGTCTGCTGCAGATGCATCTATTCTTGACAGTATTGGTAAGAGTGACTACCATACGGTTCATGTGAATACTGTCTTCACATTGAAAAGCTGCTAATTCATATTATGTTGCACTATCATATGCTAAATGGGGCAAATTTCGAACAGATCTTACAACTCAAGATTGGATATCCATGAGACATTGTAGAGCCTTCAGCCACAGCAGAGTCATACTCCAACACAACTTGCAACCTCATGGCCTGGCATATCCCTCACTCTACCATTGCCATCAATACAGGGGATCAACTCTGTGCAATGAAGAAAGCAGGAGGGTTTTCTTGAAGCATTCTTAAAAATAAGGTGTCAACTTGGTAAAGCTATAATACAGGATTCCTTGCTTACCAACCAACATAAGCACAAATGATTGAGCTACATCCAACAGGTAAGGCCTAAGCTCTACAGTCTACCAGTCAAGAATGGTGGTGGACAATTAAACACCTCACTGAAGGAAGAGGTTCCACAAATATTCATATCCTCAATGATGGGGTTGCCTAGTACCTTCATATAATGCTGAAGAATGTGTAACATTCTTAAGAAGAAGTGCAAAGTGGATGATTCACCAACATAACCATAATCTAATCTTTTTGAATGTTAGCTTGGGCTTGAGAGAACAAATGATCTATTACAGCTTCTAATTCATATGTTTATATATTTGTATTAATTGCTGTCTTTTCCACCTGTACTCACTTAGAGTCCATTTGACTTACTCATGTGAAAGCAGATTCAATGATTTGTAACCTTACCTTATTTTCTGAATTGTCCAGGAACTTGGGAGCCTTTAGTTAGCCCTTGTTTTCCCTACAGCAAAGCTTCAGTCAAACAAAGTGGACTTGCCAATCAATCCACAGTCCTTTCTCTTGTAATATAAATGTTTGTGATGGTTTGTAATTTGACATTCTCGCACTTGTCCTAACAAGTGGAAGGTGAAAAGTTTTAGCAACGTATGCCCCTTTTCAACAATGCTCAACTCATTTAAATTGTGGGGTTTTTGAGAAAGGATAAGAGAAAAACTTATTGGATAGCTCTTTCAAAGAATGGTACAAACATGTTGGGACTCAGGACTTCCTTCTATGCTCATCATTTTGTGATGTACAATGTTCCAGATATGTAACTTCTAGATTGTTCTTCGGTATGAGTAAATTTAGGATACTTGGATCATTTGTCATGTAAAAGTCATAGACATGGAGGTCAGATTTCTTATACAGTGTATTAGCAATCTTGGTTATGTCATCTTTTCTTGTGAAGGAGATGAAACTAGGACAACTAAGCATTCATACACATTTTAGGTCCCCTTTCCCAAAGATATAGAAACATTGTTAACTGGTAATCTAGAATGGTATATCTGACAGAAATGGAGGCTAATATAAAGTATATAATACAAAAGAAGAAACTACTTTACAAGAGATTATCTAAACATGACTCGAGATTCAGCTAAAGGGAGTCTTGATATAAGGGACTATACTCGAGCTTTCAGTTTGCATGCTCTTTTTTTTAAACTGACCTGTTTTATTTTTATTGTTCTTCTCTGTGTTAGTGCTGTTTATCTCATTGACAGGGCTGCATGTTAAACAAGTCTTGTTGCTAAATTACCCTGTAAAAATGTTAATAAAATAAAGACAAGCTCTATCAGCTGGAGAGGCTAATTTGCCCTCACTGATTTTTTTTTAAAACGTAATTCTGTGTGGATGTTCTATGTACTAGAGCGCTAAAACATCAAATACAATGCTTCTTCTGTTTCATTGTCTCCATCAAAACATAACGCTGTGGACATAGAAACAGAACTAGAATTAACAATTGTTCCATTTAATTTTTTGTGCATGTGAGTTGTATTTCACAACCTACTTGTCACAATGGAGAAAAACTGTGCTTGGTTTGATGCCACCTCTTCATTTTACCCAATTGGAATGTTTTTCCAAGTGGGCTTGAGCTTTTGACCATGTGAATGTTCACCAGAGACCCAAGCAACCAAAAGCTCAGAAAACGCACTGCTCACATCTGCATCCATGCACAAGTTATATTATACATTTCTTCTGGACTTATCTTTTCCTCAGTTATTCTCATCTTAATGTAATGACAAAAAGAAACATCTTTGGAAGGTAAAATCAATGAAAGTCCAAGGCTTTCTCATATCCTCGTTTTGCTTTCCTGATTTACTTTTTACATCACACCTGCATTTTCTATACTCCTCTAGGTATTTTGTGACTGTCAGAATCTTTCTTTCTCCATATGGTTCTGGATAACCAGAAGGTTCTAGATATGACAGAGCCACCCTTTGTCTTCATGCAAACATGTTTAAATTGTGCTCATAGAAACTCACTTTTGAGTGTCTCCTACCAACCAGAAGACATAGGAGTCGAAATAACCTATTAAGTCTACTCCATCATTCAGTAAGATCACAGCTGATCTGATAATTCTGAATTTATTTTCCCACTGTTTCCCCATTACCCTTGATTCCCTTACTGAATGAAAATCTATCTCAGTCTTGAATATAATTAGGCCTACTGTGGTAAAGAATTCCATAAATTGACAAATCTCTGAGACAAGAAATTTCTCAGCATCTCTGTCTGAAATGTATGAGCCCTTATTCTGAGATTATACCTTCCAGTCCTTGACTCTCCCATAATGTGAAATAACCTTTCTTCATCTACTCTGTGAAGTCCTTTAAGAACGTGTATGTTTCAGTAAAGTCATCTATCATTCTTCGAAGCTCCAGGAGTACAAGCCCAAACTATTCAGTTCCTCCCCATAAGATAATTCCTCCAAACCCTGGTCTCAGCCTAGTGAACCTTCTCTGAACTGCCTCCCTGTTAGTAATTCATTCCTTAGATAAGAGGCCCAAAACTGTTCACAGTATTCCAGCTATGGGCACTGCTATTTTGAAAAGGGCCTTGTGTCATTTGTCAAAATCTCCCTGCTTTTATATTCCATTTCCTTTGAAAAAAAGGCCAACATTTCATAGAAACCCTACAGTTTCAAAACAGGTCATTTGGCCCAACAAGTCCACTCCGACCCTCCGAAGATTATCCCACACAGACCCATTCCCCTACCACTCTACTTTTCTCCTGACTAATGCACCTAACCTACACATCCCTGAACACAATGAGAAATTTAGCATGACCACATCACCTAACCTGCACACCCTGGGATTGTGGTAGGAAACTGGAGCACCCAGAGGAAACCCACACAGACATAGGGAGAATGTGCAAACTCCACACAAACTGTTGCCTGAGGCTGAAATCGAACCCGGGTGCCGAGTGCTATGAGGCAGCAGTGCTAACCATTGAGCCACTGTGCCTTCCCTAATATCCATTGAACTTGGGTACTAATTTTTAGTGATTCATGGATGAGAACTCCCAAATCCCTCTGTTCTGTAGTTTTCTCCATTAAAATAATATTCAGCTCTTTGATTCTTCCTGCCAAAGTTCATAGCCTTACATTTCCTCAGATTATATTCTATCTGACAAGTTGTTGCCCACTTTTAACCTGTCCATAATTGTGATTCCAGTACTGATTTCTGTCGCACACCACTGGTTTCCAGCCTGAAAATGCCCACTTTATCCCAACTCTTGTCTTCCATTAATTAACCAATCATCTATCCATGTCTATATAAGACATTCAACAATTATCTTATTACATAGCCTAATATTGCATCTTATCACATACTTTATGAAAATCCAAATTTATTACATCCATTGCTTCCTCTTTATATATAGAACATAGAACATTACAGCGCAGTATAGGCCCTTCGGCCCTCGATGTTGCGCCGACCCGTCATACCAATCTGAAGTCCATCTAACCTACACTATTCCATGTACGTCCATATGCTTGTCCAATGACGACTTAAATGTACTCAAAAGTTGTCAAATCTACTACCATTGCAGGCAAAGCATTCCATACCCTTACTACTCTCTGAGTAAAGAAACTATCTCTGACATCTGTCCTATATCTATCACCCCTCAATTTATCACCTCTCAACCTTCTTCTCTCCAATGAAAACAGCCTCAAGTCCCTCAGCCTCTCCTCGTAAGACCTTCCCTCCATACCAGGCAACATCCTAGTAAATCTCCTCTGGACCCTTTCCAAAGCTTCCACATCCTTCTTATAATGCGGTGACCAGAACTGTACACAATACTCCAAGTATGTGTTGTGTACAGTTGTGTACAGCTACAGCATAACTTCATGGTTCCGGAACTCGATCCGTCTGTTAATAAAAGCTAAAACACTGTATGCCTTCTCAACAACCCTGTCAACCTGGGTGGCAACTTTCAAGGATCTGTGTACATGAACACCGAGATCTCTCTGCTCATCTACACTACCAAGAATCTTACCATTAGCCCAGTACTTTGTATTCCGGTTACTCCAAACCAAAGTGAATCATCTCACACTTGTTCGCATTAAACTCCATTTGCCACCTCTCAGCCCAGCTCTGCAGCTTATCTATGCTGGTGGTTACCTTCTCAAAGAATTCTAGTAAAATTGTCAAGCATGATTTGCCCTTCATGAAGCCATCCTAACTCTATTTGATCACATTATGTATTTCTAAATGCTCTGCTATTACATCCTTGATAATGGACTCTATCAAGATGCCAAATTTCGCTAATTGATCTATGGTTACCTTTTTCTTTGTGTCTCTCCCTTTTCAAATAAAGATATTACTTTGGCAGTTTTCCAATCTTTTGAGGCCTTTCCAGAATCTAAGGATTCCTTGGAGATTGTTATCAGTGCAACCATTATCTCTGTAGATATTTCCTTTAATATCTCAAGATGTATCCCATCAGGTCCAGGAGACATATCAGTCTTCATCCCCAATTCTTTAATGATTAAATTAGATCCCGTACAGTATGGAAACAGGTCCTTTGGCCCAACAAGTCCACACCAACCCTCCGAAGAGTAACCCACCCAGACCCGTTCCCCTACCCTATATTTACCCCTGACTAATGCACCTATCACTATGGGCAATTTAGCATGGCCAAATCACCTGACTTGCACATCTTTGGATTATGGGAGGAAGCCAGAGCACCCAGAGGAAACCCACGCAGACATGGGGAGAATGTGCAACTCCACACAGACAGTTGTCCGAGGCAGGAATTGAATCCGGGTCTCTGCCACTGTGATGCTGTAGTGCTAGCCACTGAGTCACCGTGCCACCCATGACTTGGAGGGGAAGTTGCAAGTGGTAGTGTTTTCCACGTGCTGCCCTTGGCCTTCTAGATGGAAGTGGTCATGGGATTGGAACATGCTATCTAAGGAGCTTCGGTGAATTTCTACAGTGCATCTTGAAGATAGTACACACTGCTGCTACTGAATGTCAGTGGTGAAGGTAGTGGATGTGATGCCAATCAAGCAGGCTGCTATGTCCTGAGTGGTGTTAAGCTTCTTGAGTGTTGTTGGAGCTGCACTCATCCAGGCAAGTGGGAAGTATTCCATCATACTCCTAACTTGGTCATTGAATCCCTACAATGTGGAAACTGCCATTTGGCCCAACAAGTCCAACTGACCCTCCAAAGCTTAACCCATCTAGACTCATTCCCCTACCCTATTACTCTATATTCCCCGAACTAATGCACCTTGCCTACACATCTCTGAACACTATGGGCAATTTAGCATTGCCAATTCACCTAACCTGCACATCTCTGGACTGTGGGAGAAAACCGGAGTACCCAGATGAAACCCACGCAGACACAGGGAGAACGTGCAAACTCCACACAGACTGTTGCTCAAGGCTGGAATCGAACCCAGGTACCTAGCACTGTGAGGCAGCAGTGCTAACCACTGAGCCATCGTGCCCACTTAGTGATCACCTGATGAAGGAGTGTCGCTCCAAAACCTAGTGTACTTCCAATTAAACCAGTTGGACTATAACCTGGTGTTGTGTGATTTTTAACTTTGTACACTTAGTGATAGTTATCCTCAGCTTGTTTTGCCCTGAAATATTTAATTATTTTGGGGTGCTTTTACAGATTTCTACTGTGAAGATTAATGAAAAAAATTCCCCTGCCATTTCTTCGTTTCCCCAATATTATTTCTCTCATTCTTGAAGAGGCTTCTGTTGAATTTTGCTTCTCTCTTCCTTTTTATGTATAAGAAAATCTTGCTGTCCATTTTGATATTACTTGCAAGTTTCTGCTGTATGTTCATTTCTTTCCCCTCTTTATTGTTTCTTGATTTTCTTTTGTTGGCTATAAAATCTTAGCACTAATCTTTACCATATTGTGTGGTTTTACTTTCAATCTGATGTTAACTTAATGGATAAGCAGCGCAGTTCAAGTGAAGTCCATCCTATCAGACCAGCACCCTTCTCACTCACTACCTGTGCCATAGTAATATTATAGTGATTTGTCGCAGTTCACCTAAGGCAAATCCCTTCTTAGCTTCATAAAATTTGTCTTTCCGGAATTTAGAATTCTTGTTCTGCCATTGTCCTTTTGCACTCCGTCTTGTTAGGCTTGTTGCATACTGGGTTAAAAAAAAACTCTGCTGAATGCACTTCCAGAATTTTGTGCCCATTGTGCTTTTCATGACCCAGTTATATTAGAGAAGTGAAAATCCTCATCTATTATTGCACTGTTGTTTTTGCATTCATAAATTTGCCTGCAAATTTGCTCTCTACTTCCCTCCCAATTCTTAGGGGTTATAGTACACAGCTAGCATTGTAGCTCCCCTTTCATTTCCAAGCTGAACCCTATCAAATGATACATGATAACTCAGCATCCCTATTGCAACATGTGGTATGAATCTGCATCTACTGATCTGGAGACTATCTATCCAGATCTTTATACTGTTATCCTGTGGATGCATTTTCATCTGTCAAGTTCATCAGAGTCTGCTGGAAGATGGGTGCAGTCTGATCTTATTGCAGCCAAAACTGCCACACATCCCTCCCTTGCTTCTCATATGAGATCCTCTGATTTAAAAAAAGGTAAATGGAATTCCTTTTGTGTTATTGTAACAAAGATAAATGGCAGCGCAGAAAGCCTTGACACAAAGTTTCTGATCAACTAGTGGAAGCAGGAAATTACTCAATTCCAGTCTTGGGTGACTGTGTGAAGTTTGCATGTTTTTCCCATATCAGCATGGGTTTCAGCCAGGTGCTCTAGTTTCCTCCACAGTCCAAATATGTGGATTGATGATGCAAAATTTTCCATTGTGTCCATAATTGTGCAGCCTATGTGGATTAGCCATGGTAAAATGTGGGGCTACATGGATAGGGTGGGATCTGGGTCTGAGTGGGATGGCTCTTCGGAAGATCAGAACAGAGTTGATAGGCCAAGTTGCCTCTTACTACACTGTAGTGATTCGATGGTTCTGTGATCAAAATAAGCAAAAAGGCATGGAGTTTCACTAGAGTTTCACAAATCCTATTCGGCTCGCTTAATTGCTTTACTTAGAGCACACCTAAAGAACCCTGTGCAATAGTTTTCTCTCAACAGGTGCATAATTCAGTTTAGCCTGATGTAAACATGATAAAGTTGTATCGCAACGACTTCATTTTAATTCATTTTTTATTTGATATCTCAAATCGAGCAGGCAGTCCTAGAATGAATGTAAAAGCCAACTAAGATGTTTAATATGATGGAATAAATGGAATTTCTGGCATAAAGGATCTTCATCTTATTTTTCAATTGATTATATTCACTTTATGCTTGTTAATACAGTTCAAATAATTGGAAAAACCACTTCCAGAGTTTGTTTAAGAAAAGACTGAAGAAACTATAAACTATAGAAATTGCTTTGGAGTGGTCATAGATATGTATAGCACGGAAACAGACCCTTCGATCCAACTCATCCATGCCAACCAGATATCCTAACTTAATCTAGTCCCATTGCCAGCACTTGGCTCATATCCCTATAAACCCTTCCTAATCATATACCCATCCAGATGCCTTTTAGATTAGATTAATTACCTACAGTTGTAATTACCTTCGGCACAACAAGTCCACACAGACCCTCCAAAGAGAAACCCACCACCCTATATTTACCCCTGACTAATCACTATGGGCAATTTAGCATGGCCAATTCACCTAACGTGCACATCTTTGGACTGTGGGAGGAAACCAGAGCACCCGGAGGAAACCCATGCAGACACGGGGAGAATGTGCAAACTCCACACAGACATTTGCCCGAGGCAGGAATTGAACCCGGGTCTCTGGTGCTGTGAGGCAGCAGTGCTAACCACTGAGCCACTGTGCCGCCCCAATTAAATGCTGTAATTGTACCAGCCTTCACCACTTCCTCTGGCAGCTTATTCCATACACGCATCACCCTCTGTGTGAAAATGTTGCCCCTTCGGTCCCTTTTATATCTTTCCCCTCTCAAGCTAAACCTATGCAGTCTGGTTCTGGACTCCCACACCCCAGGGATCCCAGGTATTATATCTTTAGGTTTTTGAGAGCTACACAAAAAGTTACTTAACAAATTTCAATTGATTCATTAAAAGCTGTACTTTAATGCAACAATGACACATCCAATTCAGGAGCAGAATCAATTCTGGTAATAAGTTGCAAACTACAATTTACAAGCCTTTTAAGCTGTTGTTAACTGAACAAAATTGATTTAGAGTGGAATGTTATAGTGAGAAAAGGCAGGTTTACCTTTATTACAATGATCTGTAGAGAGAAGTAAAGCAACTGTTGTGACTGGTGATCACCATAGAAGCAGCAATGGATGGATTTTAAAGAAAACAGGGAGGAGAAAGAAGTCACACCACGACTGTGGACTCGGCTGAGTTAAGCATAGAGCACTTTCTGGACACATCGCAAAGAAGTTTTAGGCCTCTAGAACTTGAACAAGTTGTCAAAGAGACTTGCTCCTTGCATGAGAGAAAGATTAGTTATCATGTATTTGAAACAGAATGCTGACATTAAGATAACAGCATTCAACTAATGGTTCAATTAGTCAGAGGGAAATGGGTCTGGGTGGGCTACTCTTCGGAGGGTTGGTGTGGACTGGTTGGGCCGAAGGGCCTGTTTCCACACTGTAGGGAATCTAATCTAATCTAATCAAACACCAAGAAGGCCTCAAATAAACGCACTGCTCTTTATTAGATCACTCGGCTGAGTATTTACTTATTGATTGAAATAAAAATGATCCTGGTATAATATATGATGAAGAGACTTAATCTTGGAAACATTACAGATTTATTTTAATTTGTTCTATTTTAATAGAATAATGTAAGTGTAGTGTATCTTGAAGAGATATCTTTTACACCGGTGTTTTTTTGATGCACGGTTCATTCAGAAGCAAATTTTTCAATGGTATTTTCGTATTTGCAGTCATTCGGTCCTCAAGTAGAAAGGCAATATCATGGAGCATTGACAAAGGCAGGTTTGCTTGGACAACATATCTAAACTGCAACATTAAAATCCCTGTAGTGTCTGTGATAATTTTAATTGTACCTTAAGCCCTAATGTACCATTGCTGTATTTCTGTCTTTAATTAATGCAGAGGTGTCATAGAATTACGACTGACCTTCATCTCCCAGAAACTATTCTTCCTCTTCCTCCCACCAAAAACCGAAAAGGTAGAGCAGATAATTGTAAAAACAAATAAAACTCCCCAAAGGGAATGATCTCCATAATTCTGTTCAGGTTCCTGCATGCCAAGTGACCATGAACTGACCGCTATAATATCACAATAGGCTGAATGGCAATGGGTGCATTTGATCATATTCAGTCCATTGCATTATGTCACTTGCTCACATAATCTTTGATATAGTGAAAGTTGTTAACACCTTTTGTATAGGTTTTGATCATACACTGGTTAATCCCAGTGGCGCTGGTGCAGCGTATGGAAAGCTTGTGGCGGCACAGTGGCACAGTGGTTAGCACTGCTGCCTCACAGCACCAGGGCCTTGGGTTCAATTCCAGCCTCAGACATCTGTCTGTGTGGAGTTTGCGCATTCTCCCCATGTCTGCATGAGTTTTCTCAGGGTGCTCTGGTTTCCTCCCACATCCAAAGATGTGCAGGTCAGGTGAATTGGCCATGCTGAATTGCTCATAGCGTTAGGTGCATTAGTTGGAGGGAAATGGGTCTGGCTAGGTTACTCTTTAGAGGGTCAATGTGGACATGTTGGGCCAAATGGCCAGTTTCCATGCTGTAGGGAATCTAATCTAATACAGTAAGTGTATTTATGGCTAGCTTGTAATGGGTCTGATGCATAAAATCTTAGGACCATGATCATTGTCATTATACCACATTACCATTGTCATTATATCACATTAAATGTGGCTGGATCTGGTAAAAAAAAACTGCACAGTAAATGACCTGCTTCACTAGGTCCAAAGCAGACCCTCTGCAAAAATACACTAAACTGCAACCTACCTGCTCCACAGTGTCCTAGGAAGGACCACATAACTGAAAGCAGTCACAATCCACTCCACCAGACCACTCAAATGTATGAAACCTGCGAGGAAGCGGGGTACGCGTGCTGACGTGTTAGTAAGACTGAGACTTTTCGGTTTCAAAACTCTCTTTCCCCCCTCCCCCCTTTCCGAGCTTACTCCCTAGCAAATGTAGGAGAACAAAATGGACAAACTCAGATCACGGTTCAGCTTCCACATGAACTGTGGGACTGCTGCACACTTTGCTTCACAGAACCCTGGTACAATACATCCATTCCCGACTGCGCACTTCAGGCTGATGGTTTTTCTATCAATCATATTGACTTCAAAGCATCCTCGGGTAAGACAAAGAGTGGAGGGGTTTGCTTTTGAATCAACAAATTGTGGTGCACGGACATTGTAACTCTGGGCAACCATTGCTCCCCAAACCTCGAATCCCTCATCATCAATGCTGCCCCTCCTATCTACCACGGGAAATTACCGCTGCTATACTAGCTGCTGTGTACATACTGTCACAAGCAAAGATTGAGGAAGCTCTGGATGTGCTGTTCTCCACCACTAACACCCTGGAGACAGAACACCCAGGTGCTCAGTTTATTAAATCAAGCCAGTCTAAGGAAGGTGTTACCCAAGTACTACCAGAACTTTACCTGCCCCACTAGGGGCTCGAACATTTTAGACCACTGCTACACCACTGTGAAAGATGTCCATCGCTCCATCCTCCGCCCTCATTTCGGGTACTCTGGCCACAATGCCATGTTTCTTCTCCTGGCTTACAGGCAAACGCTCATGCAGGAGACTCGCGGATGCAGGTCCAGTGTTGGTCGGTGGAGGCAGAGGATCAAATCCGGTGCTGTCTGGAATCAGCTGATTGGTCCATGTTCAAACAGTATGTAGGTACTTTGGACGAGTATGCCACCACCATCACAAACTTTATCAGCAAGAGTATGGAGGACTGCATACTGAGGAAGTCAATCTGGATATTCCCCAACAGGAAACCCTGGATGAATCAGGATATACAGAACCTACTAAAAACCAGGTGTGAGACCTTCAGATCAGGAGACCCACTCAAATATAAGGAATTCAAGTATGACCTTCGTAGAGCCATTAAGACAGTCAAGGATCAATACCGATCCAGACAAATACCTGGCGACTATGGCAAGGACTGAATGATATCACAGGTTCTAAAAAGAAACAGTGCAAGATAGCAGACGATGATCGCTTTGAGCAGAATTTTGGCGGTGAAGTAACACCTATTCCGACAAGTCCTGACAAACCTATCCCAACAGTCACTGCATCAGAGGTCAGATCAGTTTTCCTTCGTGTGAATCCGAGGAAAATGATGGGACCAGACATGGTACCAGGCCATGTACTCAGAGCATGTGCAGATCAACTGGCAGAGGTCTTCTCGGACATCTTCAACCTATCCCTGCAGCAGGTCACTGTCCCTGCCTGTTTCAAGAGGGCCACCATCATCCCTGTGCCTAAGAAGGCTCATGAAGCATGTCCCAATGACTACCGCCCATTGGCCATAACTTCTGCGGTCATGAAATGCTTTGAAAGGCTGGTCATGGCATTAATCAACTCCAGTGTCCCCACTACACTTGACCCACACCAATTTGCCTATCGGACCAACAGATCCACGTCAGGTGCCATATCACTTGCCATTCACTCCTCCCTAGAACATCTTGACACCAAGAACAGCTACATAAGAATCCTAATCATTGACTGCAGTTCAGCCTTCAATACTATTATCCCCTCGAGACTGATTATTCAACTTAGTGGTCTTGAACTAAGCCCCACTCTCTGCAATTGGATCCTCAATTTCCTGACCCACAGGCCTCAATCAGTGAAGACTGGGGACAATATTTCATGCTCACTAGCACTCGACATTGGGCCCCCGCCCCAGGAGTGCATAATCAGCCTCCTACTGTACTCACTCTGTACCCTTGACTGCATCGCCAAATACCAGACTAATGCCATTTACAAGTTCGCTGATGACACCACCATAGTCAGTTGCATCTCAGATGACGATGAAACAGACTACTGACGGGAGATGGAAGACCTGGAAAAATGGGGCACTGAGAACAAACTAGCTCTCAATGCCTGCAAAACCAAGGAACTTGTTATTGACTTTTGGCAGGATGTTACGCATGCCCCCCTGCACATTAACAGCACAGAGGTGAAACAAGTGGATAGTATCAAGCTCCTGGGAGTAGTCATCGATAACAAGCTTTCCTGGACTCCTCATGTGGATGCATTGGTTACAAAGGCCCAAAAACGTCTCTTCTTCCTCAGGCAGCTCAGAAAATGTGGCATGACATGAATATCGTTGCCACCTTTTATAAGTGCGCTATCGAGAGCATTTTGTCTGGATGTATGACTACCTGTACCTGTACTGTACCATTCAAGATCGGAGATGGTTACAGAGAGTGGTGAACTCGGCCCGGACAATCACAAAGGCCAACCTCCCATCTATAGAATCCATCTACCAGACCCGCTGTCAAGGAAGGGCTGCCAGCATTCTCAACGATTCAAGCCACCCTAGCAATGTTTTTCTACAACCTCTCCCATCAACGAAAAAGTACAGAAGCCAGAACACATGCACCAACCAGTTTTGGAACAGTTTCTACCCTAGTGTTGTTAGAATACTGAATGGACTCACAAACCCTTAGCATTTGCCTGTACCTGTGTTTTTTGATTTTACTGCGGTTTACCTACTGTTAACTTATCTATGCTATTTTACTATGTGATCTGCCTGTATTGCTTGCAAAACAAAGCTTTTCACTGTGCCTCAGCAGGATATTTTCCTGTAGGAGATTGCAGAGGTCCAGACAGCCAATCAGCTAAGCCTGAGGATCTGTAGGTATATTGTTTCCATTTGCTTTCTGGTGTACACTTGACATACAGCAGGACGGCTTCCATTCTTTGCTTTGCCTGGACAAAGTAAAGTTAGTGGATATGATGTGTTTGGATTCCTCGAAAGCTTTTGACAAGGTGTCACACAGAAGGCTGTTGAATTGATTTAGGTTTTAGACATAAATTTAAGTTTTATTGTCATGTATACTCAAATACAGAGTACAGCAAAAAGTGTACAATGTTACCACACATGGTGCCATTTAGATGCAATGTACCTAGGTACAAAATCTCCTTTCTTTTTCTACTTCTATAACTAAGCTTAAGAAGTTTAGCACCACAGTTTTCTTAGTTTAAAAGTGAAAAATAATTTTAAAATGTCAAACATTACAGTACTTTCTTCAGCCATAGGCCTGCTAATGCTCAAGACTGGACTTTGTTCCAGAGGGCTCGCTCTCCCCTGCTCTGGGCATGGTTTTACCCATGCTGGGCTAATACACGTCCATGCTCACTAACCACCTTCACCGCCAACTGCTGGTACTGACCTCCATTGAGCACAACAAGCTACGTTACCACTCTCAAGGCTTTGGCCCTGACAGCCACTTCACCGCTGACCATGACTGCTGCCATTCTTTGCGACTCACTACCATTGCGCCATTTTTTTCCACCACCACCTTATTGCTGCTGCTGCTGTCACTGCTGACCACTGCCTCGCTGCAACCGACTATCAGTCATCATCATTCCTCACAGTCCCTATCCTTTACTTCTGGTCATCATCTGGGCTCACACTGGACCTCAGCTGCTGCCGTGTTAGCCATCTCACTGCAGAGTCCTGCTCTGGTGCCACTTCAAACATAAGATAATACAGTGTTAAGGGCAAGATGCTGCTATGGATAAATGATTGGCTGACTGACAGAAGGAAGTCCGTATGGATAAAGGGGTCTTCTTCAGAATCGCAGCTGGAGACTAATTGAATTCTGCAGGGGTCCAAGTTTGAACTACAACTTATCACATTATACATTAGCGATCTGGATGAAGGAACTGACAGCATTGTTTGTGAAGTTTACAGGTGACACAAAAATAGGTGGAGGGACAGGGACAGGTAGTGTTGAGGAGGCAAGAAGGCTGCAGAAAGGCTTAGGCAGGTAAGAAGAATAGGCAAAGAAGTGGCGCACGGAATACAATGTTATTCAACTGGTCAGAAGAATAGAGGTGTAGTCTATTTACTAAATGGGGAAAGGCTTTGGAAATCTGAAGCACAAAGGGAAATGCGAGTCCTAGTTTAGGATTCTCTTAAGGTTAACATGCAAGTTCAGTTGGCAGTGGGGAAGGCATATTCATTTCAAGTGAATTAGAAACAAGAACATATTACTGATGCTGTATAAGGTTCTGGTCAGATTGCATTTGGAATATTGTGAGCAATGTATGGGCAATGTTGGGTCCCGTATGTAAGGAAGAGATGTGCTGACATTGGAAGGAATCCAGAGGAGGTTTACAAGATCGATCCTGGGGATGAAAGGCTTATCATATGAGGAGCGGTTAAGGATACTGGGTCTATATTCAATGAAGTTTAAAAAAAAAGAACACTGAGAAATCTGGACACAGTGGACATGGAGGAGATGTTTCAACCCATAGGAGAGACGAGGACCCGGGACACAGCCTCAGAGTGAAGGCACAACCTTTCAGAACTGAGATGAGGAGGAATTTCTTCAGCTAGAGCGTAGTTGTCTGCGGAATCATTTCTGCAGAGGGCTATGGAGGCTAGGTATTTGAAGGCATTTAGGACAAAGCTAGATAGGTTCTTGATTGGTAAGGGGAATCAAAGGTGATGTGGAGGAGGCAGGGAATGATGGTTGAAAAACATATCAGCCATTATCGAATGGCAGAGCACATTCAATAGGCTGAATGGCCTCATTCTGCTTCTATATCTTATACTCTTATGATCTGCCAAGTATAGTGCTACTGAATTTAATATGAATATTGTCTACGAAACTCAGAAGGTCAAGTACACAGTGGTTCACCTTACAGCTTTTGCAATGACACTGATTGAGTGTGAGGGCTAACAACTCATTGTGATCTTTGGAAGATGGAATCTCATGTCCTTACCAAATGGTTATAGTGACAAAATGGGACTAATAACCAAAATGTAACTTTGAAGATTTAACATACAGAAACAATTTGATCCAGAGCAATTTTATGGCATTTGGAAACAGATATTAAATATGGGATAAGTAGCACTCACTAAGTTACTGGTTCATATTAGTTTGATAACGTAAGTGGCAGTCTCGATGCTTATAGTAGCTTCCAAGCTCTGGAGTATAAATTAGTACTGAACATAAGTTCCCATTAACAGTTTGTCAAGTGTCCAGTCCTCCATTTCAAATGAGAAGGTGAGATTTGCACATACCATCTATACATACCATTAGTATTCATCAAGTAAAAGTTATTCATCTACTAGAGCAGAGATTAATTATAAGCATCATCATACTGAAGGGCAACTCTCAGAAATACTTAAGTGATCGGATGTGAACTTATGACCATGATTTTAAGTGGTTTGATGCTTATTGAGGGCATTTCCACACAGGAAACGAGGACTAAAAACACCATAACAATAATTTATTGAAACTATTGCAGTACTTTCAGCAGATCTACCTCACTTAACATACTTATTCCAGGAAAGCACAATCTCCAAAAAAATCATTTGAGTTCTTCTACTTAGCAGCAGGCGAGAGTATTGCTCTGATTTCCAATTCTGGCAGTGTTTTACATCCTAACATCCAAAGCTGCAAATGTTCTGATAAACAGGGAGTGGGCCACAAATGATTGTATGCACTCTTTTTGGGGTTGATTGAGGTTTTTTAATTAATGGAATGTGGGTATTGCTGACAAAGGCAGGAGTTATTTTCTCTTCCAAACTGCCCTTTTGATCAATGGTAGTGGTTTTTATTGAAATGTAGTGAAATTTTAGAATGCTGTTAAGAGACAACCATTTTGTTGTGGGCCTGAAAACATATGATAGGCTTGATTGGGTTAAGATAGAATATTCCTGTCTTAAAGTGAATCATCCAGATGGGGTTTTTACTGTAAACCAGTAGCTTCATGATTGCTATTATTGATTTCTTCAATTAACTCAATCTACTGTGTGTTTCAGAATCATTAGTTCAGGCCTCTGGAAACTAGTCCAGTAACACAACCACAACACCCCCATACCTGCTAATAATAAGCACTATTGAGGTTGTTGCAACTTTCACCTCTAACGAAAAATTAGACTAAAAGCTCGCATTTACCAATTGACATTCGTTTTATTGTAAATCAATTTCAAACTCTTCCTTGTCCTACCATCTAAACTCATGTAAAAACAATCAGAAATTAGCAGCAAAATTACAAGCTAATGGATTCTTCTAACAATAATCACCAGTTAAAGTTAACTTTTCAAATTTTATTTTCCTCTTTATGTGAATATTTGGTGCATTGATCAAAAATGAATTAATTTATTGACTAATTACAGGTTTGACTTCTTGCTATCTATATTCAATTTCTGCCCATTAGGGGGCAATTAGAACCCAAATGCAAGGAAAATAAAAGTATGCAGGTGAATAAGCACCTCAAAGACTTGATTACCAGTTGCTCTATCTAACTACACCATAAATGATATAGATGAGAATCTGGTGGAGATGATAATCAGGCTTGTGGATGATTGACTGGATGGTTGCCCATAAGGAAGAAGATCTAAGGTTGTCGCAGGACATACTGGAGCCATACATAACATTGTTTGGGCTACAGCTGGAATACTGTGCACAGTCTAGTCACCACAGTAGAGGAAGGATGTGATTGCATGAGAGGGGATGCAGGGGAGATTCACCTCTGGGCTGGGGCATTTCAACTCTGAAGATAGGCTGGATATGCTCAGGTTGTTTTCTTCGGAGAAGAGAAGGCTGAAGGGAGACCTGAGAGAGGTGTATAAAATTATTAGTGGCATTGATAAGGGGGATAAAATCAGTTATTCCCTTTAGTTGAAAAATCAATGACAAAGGGCATAATTATAAGGTGAAGAGCAGGAGGCTTGGGGTTGGTAGGGTTGAGGAAAACATTTTCTACCCAGAGGCTGGTGGGAGTCTGAAATACATTACCTGCAAGGTAGTGAAGTCAGGAAACCTTGAAACCTTTAAAACGTACTTGGATGAGCACTTAAAATTTCATTACATTAAAGGTGCTAGAAATTAGGATGAGTATAGATATAGATTAGTTTTGTCATTGCAGACAAAATGGGCCAAAAGGCCTCTTCTATTATATGGTTCTTTAGTTGTACAGCTTTTAGTCCTTTTTTCTGGAGAGGAAGCTTTCACTATGAACCTATAGATGCCAACTGTGAACGTTGTTTTGTTTTTTAGGTGATGAAGATGGCGTTAGGGAAACAGCACAGTCAGATGGAGAAAAGCCAGGGCGTTCTAATTTGGAACATGAAGACTGGAATGGGCCAGGTATTACCTCAACATTCCACCATCTGTTTTTATTTCTGTTTGCTGTTGTTCTGAATGAAACTTTGGGGGATGATCTGATCGTTATTTGTATCCATTTGTATCGAGGAAAGAAAAGATTGTATTGAAATTTGTTTTTGATCATTGTAATAATATGTAGCAGACATAGGAGGTCACATAACATGCTATGTTTGTACTTTAAGTGCTATTGTAAGAACAGAGGTGCCCTCATTTGAGGAGGGGAACTGTATTTTTGTCAACATAATTACCAACAGGGTAAAAATAGATGTCTGAGTCTGAGCAAGCCTGCAAAGGCTCTCTGTACATGAAAGAAAATCGGTCTTTTTTTTCTTTAAACTGCACCTTAATGATTCAACCCAACTTCTAACATTTACGTCAATTTGATCCTAATGTTTTTGGGGCCCCATCAAGAAAGAACCCACATTGGACCTGCTCAAAATTGTCAGTCAACAAATATGGCCAAGAATGTTTGCACACATCAGAGAACCTTGGAAAGTTTATAGGCATCAGGAAGAGTGGTTCAAGGATTGTGACTTTGGGATTACTGATCCCTGAACTGTAGTGATTTTAATGAGGTCAGTCAGGTGAAAATCATAGAAAACTCGTTTCCTGATTGGAGCTGTTAATCTGGTCCAATCAGGGAGCCCTGGCTGATAGATATAAATAGGAATGTCAGAGATTCTGTTCACTCTGAGAACTGGCTCTGAGGAAGCTGAATCAATGTTAAGGACTTTCTATGTATAAATAAAGGGTGACTTTGTGATGGGATATGTTCTCTGTGGAGTTATTCCAGGAGCAATGAGAATGGTACTGAAGAAATTCAATCACAACAGTTGTCTTTGAGTTTAAATAAACATTTCTGGCATCATGTTGTTAGTTGGGAAGTTTGATTTGCTCGATTCTGCCATCAATGACTCAGCCCAGTATGTGAAAAGAATGCATTATTTTTTCCAGGCAAATTACAATGAGTAATTCTCCTGATAGCTTGTGCGGACCTGCAGATTTTTCAGTTATTAGGAGCTTAACTTTCCCAGAGGCAACAGATACTAAAACCTTTAAGGGGTCGACACCTTTAGTTCAGGAATATTATGACTCTAAGCCTCCTATAATTCTGAGATGTTATTGCTTTACTTGGCAATTCAAGAACCAGAGGAATCTATGTCAGGATCTTTGGTGAGATTAAAATGACTGGCAGAGGCATATAACTTTGGTTTAACCCTTAGTGAAATGCTGAGAGACTGTTTGGTATGTGAGATTAACAATATAACCATGCAAAGCACCTACTAGATGAAGCCCAACTGGACATCAAGCAGGCACTACAACTAGCTTTATCATTGGGAAATCCACAAGAGGAGCATATGAGTTCAAGGGCATTCCAATAGAAGTGGATTCCCTCACCAGTCTGACTCAGCTTGGGAACATCAACTGAGGGAAGGCAAATACATAGCCTCACTAAGGAGATATCCTTAATGGAGGGACTATAGGTCAGCCCACAGCCAAGCATTGCCCAAGCGGTTAAAATTTTCTTCAGGATCCAGGCTGGCAAGCCACTGCAAGTATGAGGACTCAAGACAGCAAAAGAGTTCCACTAAACCTAAATAGTAAACTCATAGGACTGTATCCAGGATAGTGCACACCCTGGAAAATCCGCTTACATCTGGAACAATTAAATTACTTAGCAAAATCCAAATCAGAGCCAATCAAAATAAATTTCTAATTCAATGGTCATCCAGTCCCACTTAAATACTTAGAAGGTTTCCAGGAAGGACAAGGGACTATCCAAGGAACCAAGGCAATCTTGCATGTTGAGGAGAAAGTGAGGACTGCAGATGCTGGAGATCAGAGCTGAAAATGTGTTGCTGGAAAAGCGCAGCACGTCAGACAGCATCCAAAAAGCAGGCGAATTGACGTTTCGGGCATGAGCCTGATTCCTGAAGAAGGGCTCATGCCCGAAACGTCGATTCTCCTGCTCCTTGGATGCTGCCTGACCTGCTCCAATCTTGCATGTTGACCAGGAAGCAATTCAATGATTCTGCAAGGCCCACCATTTGCCAAAAGTAGAAGCAGATATCAGAAGGCTGGAAAGCAAAGGAATCATTAAACCAGTCCAGTTTGTGGAAAGGGCAGCACCGATCGTACCGATTGTGAAACCTAACAGGTCAGTTCGCCTTTGTGGGAATTTAAACAAACAATAAACTGCTTTTCACAGCTGGATAAATAGCTAAACCCTCACATTGTGGATTTATACAAAAGTTGTCAGGGGGAGGTGTCCTTCACAAGCTGGACATGAACCATGCGTGCTTGCGATTGCGGTTAACTGAGGTTTGCCAGAAGTATGCTACAATTAATAACCATAAGAGTTTGTGCCAATATACAAGATTACCATCTTGGGTATTTTCAACCTGTGCAATTTTTCAGGAGGTGATGGAGAATATTTTACAAGGTCTATCCCAGGTCACCATTCATCTATAAGACAATCCGATCACAGGGAAGACCAATAAGGTGCACTTACAGAACTTGGACATAGTCCTTAGACATTTCTCTGAGGTGGGAACATGCCTTATGAGGGAAAAATGTGTGACCTAAGTGACCTAACTAGGCTACAGAGTGGACAAGACCAGGTTACACTTGTTGGAAAATGAAGTAAGGATAATTAAAGGTACCCTGACTTCCTGCAATAGAGCTTAGACCTTAGTTTGGGTTGGTGAACTACAGGGTATTACGGAAATTTCATACATAACCTGGCCTCTATCCTGGCACCGTTGCATCAATTCTTAAAAAAGGTCAACCTTGAAAGTGGTCATGGAGCCATGGCATAGGTTTCAGTGAAGTGAAGAAACAGCAATGATCCTTTCAGGCGTTGGCACTCTGATCGCAAGCAAATTCTGGTATTGACAAGAGATGCCTCCCCATATGGCATCAAGGTAGTATTAGTTGGAGATTTGCAATGGAGAGCAAATGCCCAAAAGTGTTTGCATCTAGGAATTTGACTCATGCAGAATGTAAATACGCCCTGAAAGAAGGAAGGTTTGGCAGTCATATTTGCAGTCAAGAAGTTCCGCTATTATGTTTATGGATCTAAATTTATAATAAAAACAGATGAAAACTCCCTTTTAGGTCTACTTAAAGAGGACAAGGCAGTGAGCCCATATCTTCAGGCCGAATTCAGCAGTGAGCTCTGTTACTAAGTGGAACACTTGCAGGCCAAGTAGCAAATGCAGGTGCATTGAACCGCCTCCCATTGGCAGATCCACCCTGCCAGTGGTACTGCCACTGGAAAAGTTTGTAACGGTTTTTAATTATCTGGACATACTTCCAATCATAACTGATAATATCAGACATTTATCACGGCAAGATCCCTTCCTGCCAAAACTAAAACAGCTGGTAGTGACTGGGGAAACCAAGCCTGTCACAACCAGAACTGAAATGTTTTTGGACTTGGAGAAGCCAGATCACATTGAAAAATGGCAAATCATTATGGGGAGCAAGAGTGATTGTCCCAAGTGAAAGTCACTGCCATATGCTGTCTGAACTCCATCACAGTCTTCCAAATTTTTCAAAATGAAGTTGTTGGTGAGAAGTTATGTCTGGTGCCCAGATTTGGATGGGACAGTGCCAGATTGCCAGTAAGGACAAAAATTACTGCCAGCAGCTCCTCCACATTAATGGTAATGGCCAGGTAAACCCTGGACTCGAGTACATGTTGACTGTGCAGGTTCCTTAATCAGCTCAATGTTCTTAGTCATTGTGGATGCTCACTCACAGTGGCTGGACATGCATAGAGTGAATTTGTCATAAGCTGGAAAGTTGATAGAATAACTGCATGCATCTTTTGCAAAACCTTTGGACTCCCAGAAGTGTTGACCACAGGTGACAGGGAATTTGAGTATTTCCTAAAGTCAAATGATATTCATCATATCAGGATAATTCCATACTGTTATTCATCCAATGGTCTGGCAGAAACAACAGTCCAAACTTTGAAGGTTTAAAGCCACAGCCTATAGATTCACTGGATACCAAACTGGCCTGGTTTCTATTTGATTAAAGGACCACCCCTCTTGCAACTACTGGGATAGCTCCAGCTCAGTTACTGATAGGAGAAGACTCCGCTCCAAGTTAAATCTGATCTTGCTGGACCTGGCGGGGAGGGTGAATTGACATCAGGAACACCAGTCCTGGACACAAGACCGTGCTAAACAGACAGACTGTTTACATCAGGGGACAAAGTGGACCATATGAAAGTTGCAAGATGCAGGAACAAAATGTGCCTGGCTGCTTGATTGCCTTTCCAACTGTTTCACAACCCATGGGTTGTCTCTGTTCATCAAGTGTTGAAGATACCTTAAAATCTGAGATGGCCAAGGTAGATGTCGCCACTGTGACACCTTTGCTGCTTGCAGAGAAGAATGAATTTCTTCTGAGAGGATGTGGGCTCAAGAGACGAACTACAGTGTGTTACATGCTGCCTGTATCAGAGACAGGATTGGAGGAAAATGAGCTGCTAAAACACCCCAGGAAGAGCTACAAAAAAAGTACTGGCCTACTTCTTCAGACTGAATGGGGATGGAATAGTGATTGTAGTGAGGTCAGCCAGGTGTACCTCTTGTATATGTGTTCCCTGTTTGGATTGTTAATTTGTTTCAGTCAGGGAGCCCAAGCTGACTGATATAAACAGGAGTGTTAGAGATTCTGTTCACCCTGACAACTAGTTTTGTGGAAGCTGAATCAGTGTCAATGACTTTCCACATGTAAATAAAGGGTGACTTGATAATGAGGTACTGGCATTTATGCAATTATTTCATGAACCATGACTGGACATTCCAAAAATAGTGGTCTAAGTTGCCTGTCCTAGAGAAGATGTTGGCCTTTCACTCCATGTTGCAACTAAAGAACATTTTGGTTGATTGATTACAAATGTAATCAGTAAAATATAATATTACACTCTCCACCCCCAAGACTTGGGTGTTCAAGCTCCCCTAAAAATAGACTCTACTGTTAGTTTTTGTCAAGGCCCGGGCACAAGAAGTCTCAATGGAGAGGCTCCCTCCCCTGGCCTCAATCTTTCCTCTATTATTGATTCCCTTCCCAGAACATACAGGTCACTTTGTTTTAAGGCCAGGGTATTGCTTATAAAGATCTTGACTGAGCATATGACTGTCATTGAACCCCCAACAATAAAGTTAAAGAAGGAATTTGTTAGAACTATTGAGCAATTTTCAGAGTCTGGTGAAAATTTTAAAAAATCTAGAATTGTTAGAATTATACAGCATTACAATAGGAGGTTGGATAAAGTATAACTAAAATATTACAAAATACCTTGCTGTGAATTTTCACTACAATTTCATGGTGAAAATGGTTAACGGGTCTAGAAATTTGAAGTCTGTCTCTGAACCCAGGACATACTATTTTCATGGACTGAATTAGAAACATATATATTTTTTGCAGAAGTAAATGCTGATAGAAATCAACAGCTGCCTCCACTGCTGTGTGAGTTTGGTGACCAAGATGTTTGAAGAATGAAGTGCATAGATTACACCTGAAAGGAGTAGACTTGAACAGTGCACTTGTTTGATACTCTGGCTACTCTAAAGTACAGGCCATGTGCTCTTTTGATATATTCCAGTACACGTTTGGAAGAGGTCAGGTGTCCTTTGGGATTGCTAGAAGTTCACATAAATGTGCATGGAAAGTGCATAAATTCACAGAACTCTGTAGTTCATTAGAGCTGTCAAAAAAATTTGTCAGTAGTGTAAGAGGAGTTGTCAACAGCAGCTTTCAATGGAACTGTCAAAATAAGTCCTGCTCTTTAAATTTTTGAAAAGATGTTTGTGTGTTCATAAGAAGAAAATCAGTGTTTGTTGTTTCAATTTAGTGTCATAAACCTCTACTACTGAATTAATGTTGATGATTCATTTCATAACTAGTGACTTGATTTGATTTATTGTATGCACACGTGCCTAAGTACAGTGAAAAACTCTGTCTTGTGAGCAGTACAGGTAAATCAAAGCAAACGAGAACATGCAGATCATCGGGTGCTTAGACAGAGTGAGACATACAGATTACAGCTACACAGGAGGTGCACAAAGCAAGATTAACATCAGCAAGGTCAACGTTATTTGAAGTTAAAGAGCCATTCAGCAGTCTACTAATAGCAGGGGAATAAACTATTCTTGAACCTATTGGTGCATGTGTTCAAGCCTCTGTATCTTCTGCCTGACAGAAGAGGTTGTAAGGGAACACTACTGAGGTGGGAGGGGTCTTTGATGATTATGGCAAACTTTCTGCAGCAATGAGCAGTATAAATGGAGCCCATGGATAAGAGGTTGGCTTCCGTGATGGTTTGGGCTGTGCACACAATTTTCTGTAGTTTTTTTATGGTCATGGGCAGAGAAATTGTCATACTAGACTGTTATGCACCCAGTTGGATGCTTTCTATGTTAACATCTGTAAAAGTTTGTGAGAGTTCTTGTGGACATGCCAAACTTCCTAAGCAGTCTGAGGACGAAGAGGCATTATTGTGCCTTCTTCACTGTCACATCTACGTGGAAGGTCCAGGACCGATTGTTGGTTATTGTCACTCTTAGGAACTTGACACTCTCAACCCTCTCCACTTCATCTCTGTTCATGTAGATGAGGGTGTGTCCCCCTCCTTTCTTCGTGAGGTCAATGATCAGTTCTTTTGTTTTGCTGACATTGGGAGAGAGATTGTTATCATTACATTACGATACCAAGCATTCTATCTCCTTCCTATATTCTGACTAGTTGTTTGATATCCATCTTACCACATTGTCAGCAAACTTACAGAGGGCATTCATTTAGAATTTGGCCTCAGTCATTAGTGTACAGGGAGTACAGTAGGGGTCTGAATATGCATCCTTGTGCCAGTGTTGAGGGTTATTGAGGAGGAGGTGCAGTTGCCTATCTTCACTGATTGCAATCTGTGGGTCAGGAAGCTGAGGATCCAGTTGCAGAGGATGGACATGAGACCTAAGTCTTGGAGTTTTGAGATAAGTCTGGAAGGGATTATGGTGTTGAAGGCAGAGGTGTAGACAAGAGTAGAAGTCTGACATAGGTATCCTTGTTATCCAGGTGTTCCAGGGATGAGTATAGGGCTAGAGGAATGATGTCCACTGTGGAGCTGTTTTGCCAGTAGGCAAATTGCAGGGATTGAGGCAGGCTGGGAGTCTAGAGTTGATCTGATCCATGACCAGCCTCTCGAAGCATTTCATGATTATGGAGGTCAGTGGCACTGGGTGGTAGTAATTTAGGCAGATTGCATGTATTTTCTTTGATCTGTTATCACTTGATTTGCTTGCAACTCAGTTTGCTGGACAACTTCACGGTGGCTATAGATTCTTTCAATTGAGATCATAAATTCCAATACTTGTTCTATGAAAGAATTCTTTTGAAATTTATTTTCATTTATTTATTCACAGAATGTGAAGGTGTTGGCTCGGTCAGCACTTATTATCCATTCTTAATTACTCTGAGAAATTGGTGTTTTGTCACCTTCTGAACAACTACAGTCCATGGATGTAGGCACACACACAGTGCCTTTTGGATAGAACTTCCAAGATTTTGACCCAACAACAGTGAAGGAATACTGATCTCATTCCAATGCAAGAATGTATGAGACTTAGAGAAATTGCCGGAGGAAACATCACAGAAGCGCTTCACAGGAGGCTCCCAAGCACTGAGGATGTCACCTAGACAGGGGACGAAATGTCTGCAACACAAATTCCCAGTTCGGTGAACAGAACCACAACAATGAGCACGCGAGCTACAAATCTTCTCACAAACTTTCTGGTAGTATGTTTGTAGGTTCGGAAGATGCTGCAAGAGGAAATCCCGTGACTTGCTGTAGGGCCAGTGGTACCTTTACTGCTCCCAGACTCTGAGTGAGTTTCTGCCATTTGCTGTGGTTTCAAATCATTAAACTGAGGGGATGAACTGGCTCTCTTTTGTTTCCCACCTTTGGTTGATCACAACATGGATAATTGAGAAAAAAAAGAATCCCTTCCCTTTGTGGATACCTTTCTCCAAGACCCAAATGGACTTGTTTTGAAGGAATTAATGACTGCATTGGCACCACCTCATGCTCTCACGAGGAATTGAAGAGTTCATCAATTTCACCAATACATTCCACTCCGACCTTAAGTTCACCTGGACCATCTCGGACACCTCCCTCCCCTTTCTGGACCTTTCCATCTCCATTAACTGTGACTGACACAACACGGACATCTTCTACAAACCCAATGATTACCACAGCTACCTGGACTACACCTCCTCCCACCCTGCCTCCTGTAAAAATGCTATCCCTTATTCTCAATTCCTCTGCCTCCACCACATCTGCTTCCAGGAGGATAATTCCACCATAGAACACACCAGATGGCCTCCTCCTTCAAAGACCACAATTTCCCCTCCAGTGTGGTCGATGATGCCCTCCAGCACATCTCCTCCACTTCCCGCACCTCTGCCCTCGAGCCCCACCCCTCTAACCACAAAAAGGACAGTATCATTCTCCGCCATTACTGATACCTACAAATGGACCCCACCACCAGAGATGCGATGGTCTAGCTCTAGGGTCATCCATCGTGTTTTCAATGATTTGGATGTTTGGCAGGAGTACACTGAGGAGGGGAGCCTTGAAACCCTGCAGTTTCAGTCTCACCTAAAGTCCAGTGCATCTCCCATGTTTCCTGGATAGGTGGCTGCAACTAGTCGATCCTGTGAGGGAAGTCTGTTGCTCTGGAAGGTGTGTGTGTACTCCTGATGTGGTCCTGAGCATTCTGGGGGTCTGTTCAATTTGGACAGGCCTTCTTGATGTTAGGTCACTGGGTCAGGTCTTGCGCCTATGCTGGTCAGGCCTTGGTTCTGCTACTAAGTGGAAGGCCTCTGATCCTTTTAGATTGGCCTCTGGCATCATTGCGGGGTCAGTAACCAGGTCACATCAGTCAGAGTATCTTCAAACATAAAAGTAAATTGAAGAGAACATTGTTACTATTTCTGATAGACTTAGAATTGAGGTTTAGAAGAACAGAAGGATTGTAAGATATGTAAAAATAAGATCTTCTATAGACAGCTGGCAAAGATTTGCCACTCTTCAGCACCATCTTGAAATCCTGAGTGGAGTCCTGTTGGTCAATCAATCAAGAATACTTTTAATGTTCTCAAGTTGTAATGCTGAAGTAATACCTAAACATAGTAAATTATAACAGAATGTGCAAAATGGTATGATGAATTGTGTACACAATTTCAAATCTGCATGCAAGAAAAATTGCCAAACATCCAATATTTGAGAAGAGCTTTGTAAAAATAGAGCTATTTTCTGGTCTGCCAAACTTTCAGCCACACACGCCACTAGCTGAGTCATGCTTCAGTAGCTTGAGTTAACTGTTTGAGATCCACACAAATTCAATGTGACCTATTTAGTTTCAAAACTGGAACCATGTCTGAAAAACAATTTGTTGATGAGGTAGTTATTTTGTGTAACATTGATTTGATTTCTTCATCAACTTCTGTAAAAGTGAGTGAGGATTTTTCCTTGAGGTGAACAGCCTAATATGATGGAATAAGCTCTTTCCAGCTTCCCAGGATTTCAAAGTAGTTGTGGAAATTTTGTTCAGAGTGATGTTGCTTTGTCTTCTGCTGTCAATTCCTCTACCTCATGTGTGAGTTGTAAATTTGTACTAGGTCTTCTCCTTCAAAGTGAATAATCTTGATTTTCTCGATCATATACAAATTTCCTGTAATCTTCCCTGGTTTATGCTGAAGTGTAGCTGTTACTCCTCCCTTGGCTTTGTGTTGTATGCCTTCTGGACCATGAAGTTGTATAGCTGATGTCTGGAGGAAGTCTTGCCTTCGATTTTGTGTCAGAAAGACCTAAAGCTCTTAATTCCAGCGCGTAATTTGAGGTTTAATTATCTATCATTCCTGTAAATTCTTTCAGAAATGATAATTAAGTATCTTTTACATCTTTTATTAATGCTACTAGCTTTAAAGGGTTTCTCTTTTAATTGAGGCGGGCAACTTTGAAACTGCCCTCCTTTTACGGAAATGGCATTCTACGTTTTTGGCAGGACAGTGTTTGCGCCAGTGTCATCTTTTCCTGCCACAGTGAGAACACAGTGACATATATTAAGCCATCCTTGTTCTTTCCTTGCTATTGAGTAGATGCGTCCACTCCAATGACCCACAAACTGCACTGTATCATTTTTCTCCACAAGGTTACCTTGTTGCCTTGGTACTTTGTCTGTCTGTGGAGCCATTTCTGCCACTTCTCAGCCAACTTCTTACATTTTCAAAGCACATACGTCAGGACATATTTTAATTATTTTATTTATTTTAGCTGCACTAATGTAACTTTTACTCATTACTTACTTATGACAAATGACAATTAATTTTGAAATAAACATAATTGTTTAATAAGTCTCAAGACTCATATTAATGGCAATGAAATCGAGCAGGCAAATGTGGCCATCATAAAGAGCCCTTCACCATAGCTGCAGCATTGTCTGCTGATAGTTGGTTTCCCCACAGACAGACATCTCCTGGTGTATGATTGCATATGTCACCGATGCACAACACTAATGTATTAAAAATTGTAATCACATAAGTCATGGCATCAAAGCAAGAGAGCAGACGTGATGCATCCTTCCTATAAGATGTCTAGGAACGAATTTCCCCTCCTCCATATAAATAAAGAATATGAGATTTTTGTCTAAAGTTTCTTTGATTTAATTAATGAATTGTAGGATGGATTCACAGTCTGGGCACTAGAACACTGTGGATTCACTGATAAATGAGATACAGTATCACATCACAGTCTGGACATTGAAACACACTGAATTCATTGGTTAATGAGATACCTATGAGAACACAGTCTGGGCACAGAGACACAGTCTGTGATTCACTGTTTCATTGAATATAGAACAGTACAGCACAGTACAGGCCCTTCAGCCTACGATGTTGTGCCGAGCATTTATCTTAATCTAAAAGCAACTAACCTACACACCTCTCAATTTACTGCTGTCCATATGCTTGTTCACCAATTGTTTAAATGTCCCTAACTTCTCTGACTCTACTACAGCTGCTGGCAGTGCATTTCATGCTCTGCATAAAGAACCAACCTCCAACATGTCTCCTATACAGTCCTCCAATCACCTTAAAATTATGACCCCGTGTGTCAGCCATTTCTGACCTGGGAAAAGTCTCTGGCTATCTACTCTACCTATGCCTGTCATTACTTTTTACACCTCTATCAAGTCACCTCTCTTCTTTCTTCTCTTCAGTGTTAAAAGCCCTAGCTCACCCAACCTCTCTTCATAAGACAACTCCTCCAATCCAGGCAGCATCCTGGTAAATCTCCTCTGCATCTTGTTTAATACATCTACATCCTACCTATAATGAGATGACCAAAACTGGACACAATATTCCAAGTGTGGTCTAACCAGGATTTTATAGAGCTGCAGCAAAGCCTTGCAGCTGTTAAACTCAATTCCCCTGTTAATGAAAGCCAAAACACCATACGCCTTCTTAACAACCTTACCAACTTGGGTGGCAACTTTGAGGGATCTATGTACGTGGACCCCAAGATCCCACTGTTCTTTCACACTGAACGCAGGGCTAAGAATCCTGTCTTTAGCCCTGCATTCAGCATTCAAATTCAACCATTCAAAATGAATCATTTCGCATTTATCCAGGTTGAACTCGATGAGATACAGTAAGGAAACATATACTGGATACTGGAACACAGTCTATGGATTCATGGTAATAAGCCTGTGATTCACTGGTTAGTTAGTTGCAGTTGGGTATAACTGTCTCATCACTGGAACACAGATATTGCTTCACTGAATAATGAGAATGCAGTAAGGGAATGCAGGTTGGGCACAGAAATAAACTTTGTGATTCAATATTTAATGAGGTGAAGTACAGGATCACAGTGTAGGACCTGAAGATCTTGTGGATTCACTGGTTAATGAGATAAAGTATGGGATAAGATATAGAAGCAGAATGAAGCCATTTAGCCCAACAGGTCTGCTCTACCATTGGATCATGACTGATATGTTTCTCAAATCTATTCTCCTTCCTTTTCCCCCTTGCTTTTACTAATCAAGACCTACGTATCTCTATTTTAAAGACATACAGTGACTTGGAGTCCACAGCCTTCCATAGTAATGCATTCCACAGATTTGTTAGGTCACAGATGGAATACACAGTTCAGGTCGCCACACTCACCAGAAGCACTGGAGAAGGTGCACAGGAGATTCACCAGGATGTTCCCTCAGATGAAAAGCCTCAATCATTAGGAGAGACTAGATAGGCAGGTTTTGTTTTGCTTGGGGCAGAGGAGGCTGAGAGAGAATTGGTTGAGATTACTAAATTGGGAGAGGTACAAGCAGAGTAGATTATGAGAATTTCTTCCCCGTGACATATGTGTCGAAGACCAGAGGGCATAAGTTTAAGGTAGGGAGTAAATGATTGAAAGGAGATCTGAGAAATAATTTTTTTTCACCCAGAGGATGATCAACAAATAAAAGTGCAATGTGAGAGAATGATGGAGGCAGATACTCTTACAACATTTAAGAAGCATCTGGATGCGTACTTAAAATGCCATGTCGTAGTAGGCTATGGACCAAAGGTAGGTATATGAGATTAGTGTAGTTTAGTTTTTGTTGGTCAGTACAGATACGGTGGGCCAAAGGGCCTGCTTCTATGCTGTATGACTTTATGACTCTGAGATTCACCATCCACTGCCGAAGGAAATTCCTTCTCATCTCAGTTTTAACAGGTTGTCCTTTCATCCTGAGGCTGTGGCCTCCGGTCCTGCTCGTCTCTCCTGCCAATCGACTCCCCATCCACTCTACCCAGTCCTCTCAGTATTCTGTAAGTTTTAATCAGATAACCCCCTTATCCTTTGAAACTCCAGAGTATAGGCCCAGAATCATCAACCACTTCACAAATGACAAATCTTTCATACCCAGGATCATTCTTGTGAACCTCCTCTGGGTAAGGTCTAAGGCCAACACATCCTTCCTTACATATGGCGCACATCACTGCTCTCAATATTCCAAATGCAAGCTGACCAGAGCTTGATACAGCCTCAGCAATACCTCCATGCTCTTGTATTCTGGCCCTCTTAAAATAAATGTTAATATTGCATTTGTCTTTCTAACAGGCAACTGAACTTAAGAGAATCCTAACCTAGGACTCCCAAGTCCCTTTGTGCTTCAGATTTCTGAAGCCTTTTCTCCATTTAGAAAATAGTCCATCCCTCTATTCTTCCGACTAAAGTGCATTACTTTACACTTTTCCACATGGAATTCCATCTGCCACTTCTTTCCCCACCCTCCAAACCTGTCCGAATCCTTTTTCAGTCTCCCCACTTCCTCAACAGTACTTATCCTTCCACCCATTTTTGTGTCATCTGAAAATTTAGCAACAATGCCCTCAGTAACTTCATCTGGATCGTTAATGTATAATGTGAATAATTGTGGTCCCATCACAGACCCCTTATTGAACTCCAATAGTCACTGGCTGCCATTCTGGAAAAGATCCCTTTATCCCTACCCTCTGACTTGCAGTCAGCCAATCCGCTATCTGTGGAAGTACCTTATCCCTAACGTCATGGGCTCTTATCTTATGTCGCAGACTCCTGTGTAGCAGCTTGTCAAAGGCCTTCTGGAACTTTAAATAGATCACATATTTAGGCTTTCCTTTGTTGGCTTGCTTGTTATCTCCTCAGAGAATTCTAATAGATTTGTCAGGCATGAAGTTGTGCTGACTCAGCCCTATTTTACCATGCACTTCCAACTACACCACAATCTCACTCTTAATAATAAACTCTAAAATCTCACCAACATCTGAGGTCAGGCCAACGACCAATATATTCCCAACTTCTGTTTCTCCTCCATTCTTAAATAGGCATGCTATTTTAACCATTTTCCAGTCCTCTGACACCCTGAGTGACTTCTGAAAGATCACCACCAATGCATTGACAATCTCCTTAGCAATCTTCTTTAGAACCTCGGGGTGTAGTCCATCTGGTCTGGATGACATATCCACCTTCAGACATCGCCAGCACCTTCTCCTTGGCAATGACCACTACATTCCCCTCTACCCCTTCACTCTCTTGAAGTTCTGGAATGCTCCTGGTATAATCCACTATGAAGACCAATGGAAAGTACTATTCAACTCCTCTGCCATTTTTCCCTCCAATGTAACAGAATTGTAATTCCAACCTCATTTTCCAGTGGTCTAATGCCCACTCTGACATCCTTCTTACCTTTTAGCTATCTAAAAAAACTCTTGCAATCTTCCTTTATATTACTAGCTGCCTTACCTCCACACACACGGATGAAAAAAACCACCATTTCGACTGGGACAACACATCTATCTGGGACAGGCTAAGCAAAGACATGCCAGAGAATTCCTAGAGACTTGGCACTCCAACAACGCCATAAACAAACACGTGGATCTCGATACCATCTATCAACCGATCAGAAAATGAACAGGAAATGACATCACCACAAACCCCAGGAACCCCATCCAGGACAAACATATAAATAGAAAGCAGGAGACAATAGCTTCGCTTCACTTGGAGGTTGCCACTGATGATGTTACCTAGCCAGGTAATGAAATGTCTGGATATCAAACCTACAGCTCAGGGAGCAAACCTACACCCTAAACCTCAACCTGAGCTACAAACCTTCACAAACCTTGCAGCTTACCTCCATATTTCATCTTTTAACCCGTTATTGCTTCTTTAGTTGCCACTGTTAATTTTAAAAGGCTTCCCAATCCCCTAAGTTCCCCTCAAATATTCACCGCATTGTATGCTTTTTATTTTGCTGTTATGCTGTCCCTGAATTCCTTTGTCTTCCTTGGGATGAATTTCTGCTGTGCCTCCCGATTTAGATTAGATTAGATTACTTACAGTGTGGAAACAGGCCCTTCGGCCAACAAGTCCACATTGACCCTCCAAAGCGCAACCCACCCATACCCACCCCTACATTTACCCCTGCACCTAACACTATGGGCAATTTAGGATGGCCAATTCACCTGACCTACACATTTTTGCACTGTGGGAGGAACCCGGAGCACCCGGAGGAAACCCACGCAGACACAGAGAGAATGTGCAAACTCCACACAGTCAGTCACCTGAGGCCGGAATTGAACCCAGGTCTCTGGTGCTGTGAGGCAGCAGTGCTAACCACTGTGCCACCGTGCTGCCCATTTCCCTCAGAAACCCCTGACATTGCTGCTCCACCATCTTCCCTGCTAGTCTTCCCTTCCAATTAGCTCCTCTCATATGTCTTTTAGTTATTTTTACTCAATTATAATTCTGTTACATCTAATTCCAGCTGTTTCCTCTCAAACGACAGGGTGAATTCTATCATATTAGGTGTTCCTTCACATTAATCTGCTGAATCAAGTCTGCTACATATCACATCACCAAAATGCCTGTTCCTTAGCTGGCTCTACCACAAGCTGCTTCAAAAACACATAGAACATAGAACAATACAGGCCCTTTGGCCCACGATGTTGTGCCAAACATTTGTCCTAGCTTAAGCACCCATCCATGTACCTATCCAATTGCCGCTTAAAGGTCACCAATGATCCTGACTCTGCCACTCCCACAGGCAGTGCATTCCATGCCCCCACCACTCTCTGGGTAAAGAACCTACCCCTGACATCCCCCCTATACCTTCTACCCTTCACCTTAAATTTATGTTCCTTCACATCTCACAGATATTTTACAAATTCCTTTCCTTGAGCCTACTAACGGCCTGATTTTTCCAGTCCACCTGCATATTGAAGTTCCCCATGATTTTTTTGTCATAATGCCTTTCTTTCATGGTTTTCTATCTTTTGATTTATTTTCTGCCCAAATTCTGACCACTGGTAACGGGCCTGTGCACAACTCACATCAGGATCATTTTTTCTTTGTAGTTCCTTAACTTTACCGACACAGATTCTACATCTTCTGACCCTATATTGCTTACTTTCCTCTTAACAAGTTAACGTTGCCCCTCTGTCCATCCACCTTTCCTTTCAATAGAGTGATTCCTTGGATATTTAGTTCCCAGCCCTAATCCTCTTGTGACCATGTCTCTGTTAGGCCTATAATATTTCAATCATGCATTTAAGTACAGCACCCTCAGCCGTGTGTTGACTGTTCCCTTCTCATAGTTGACCCCTGATCTGTTTTGCCTGAAGTTAAATTCCTGACACTCTTTGTCCTGTTATGTGTTCTGGGATCTTTAACCTCTCCTGAGACCTGCCCAAACTTTAACAATTTTAATATCCTTGTGACCACCCTATTTAACCTGTCTGCTAGGATCCCAGTCACAGATTGTTTCAAAGGTAGAGTTCCTTCCTATCCCAATGCCAGTGACCCATGAAATGGAACCCCTCTTTCTCCCACCACTCCTTTAGCCACATGTTTACTTTCCTAATCATCTTATCGCTTTTCCAGTCTTTATGTAGCTCAGGTAATAATCTAGAGATTACAGCTTTTGAGGTCAGTTTTTTAAAGATTTTGCTCCTAATTCCTGATATAGCTGTTGTCTATGTTGCTGGTGCTAATACAGACCACAAAAACTGGAACCTTTTCAAGCTAACGCAAGGTGTCCTTCAGCTTGGCACGAAGTAGGCAATACATTCCAGACTCTCAGTCCTGCTCACAAAGTCCTGCTATCTGCCCCCCCTAATTATAGAATGCCCTACCGTATCACTGTTCTTTGTCCTCCTTCCACTTCAATGGCTTCCTGGACCATAGTACAGGGATCAATTTTCACACCCATAAAGGGGGAGTGGGGGTGGGGGTGGGGGTGTGGTAGAGGAATGCCAGTTGGTCATGGTCAAGAGCTGAGTGCTATAGTGCTACATTCAGGATCGCTCAACGTGTCTTACTTGTTATTGCCACTATCTTGTCCCTGACCATTGACCAAAATTGAAATATTTAAGAGGTCAAGTGTGACTGCCTGGAACATAGCAGCAAGATAACTTCCCCTCGGATGTTCTGCAGAGTCTGAAACTCAGATCCTTGCAGACATTGTCTATCTTAGATCTCCAGATCAAGTGGAAGATGGCTGGGGTGACTGAAACGGTGCAGTTTTGGAGAATGGGCCAAACCTGCACTATGTACAACAACAAAGAAAGTGCCTGATACCTGTGGACCAGGTTTTTCCCTGCAATGGAGAGGGAGCGGTGCTCCTAAAAGACCAGTTTCTGCTTCAGCTTGGCAATGTGCTCCTCCCAAGAATTATAGAGTCATAGAGTCAGAGAGATGTACAGCATGGAAACAGACCCTTCGGTCCAACCCGTCCATGCCGACAAGATATCCCAACCCAATCTAGTCCTACCTGCCAGCACCTGGCCCATATCCCTCCAAACCCTTCCTATTCATATACCCATCCAAATGCCTCTTAAATGTTGCAATTGTACCAGTCTCTACCACATTGTCTGGCAACTCATTTCATACACGAACCACCCTCTGCGTGAAAACGTTGCCCCTTAGGTTTCTTTTATATCTTTCCCCTCTCACCCAAAAACTAGTTCTGGACTCCCCCACCCCAGGGAAAAGACTTGGTCTATTTATCCTATCCATGCCCCTCATAATTTTTTAAACCTCTATAAGGTCACCCCTCAGCCTCCGATGTTCCAGGGAAAATAGCCCCAGCTTGTTCAACCTCTCCCTGTAGCTCAGATCCTCCAACCCTGGCAACATCCTTGTAA
>NC_057713.1:71390451-71438900 GCF_004010195.1 Chiloscyllium plagiosum
CACCTCCAATTTTGGTGTCATCTGCAAACTTACTAACTGTACCTCTTATGCTCGCATCCAAATCATTTATGTAAATGACAAAAAGTAGAGGATCCAGCACCGATCCTTGTGGCACTCCACTGGTCACAGGCCTCTAGTCTGAAAAACAACCCGCCACCACCACCCTCTGTCTTCTACCTTTGAGCCAGTTCTGTATCCAAATGGCTAGTTCTCCCTGTATTCCATGAGATCTAACCTTGCTAGGACAAAGTGAGGACTGCAGATGCTGGAGATCAGAGCTGAAAATGTGTTGCTGGAAAAGCGCAGCAGGTCAGGCAGCATCCAAGGAGCAGGAGAATCGACGTTTTGGGCATGCACCCTTCTTCAGGAATGAAGAAACGACGTTTCGTCGAAGAACGACAAAGGAACAACGTTTCGGGCTCATGCCTCCTGCTCCTTGGATGCTGCCTGACCTGCTGTGCTTTTCCAGCAACACATCTAACCTTGCTAATCAGTTTCCCATGGTGAACCTTGTTGAACGCCTTATTGAAGTCCATATAGATCACATCTACTGCTCTGCCATCTTCAATCTTCTTTGTTACTTCAAAAAACTCATTCAAGGTTGTGAGACATGATTTCCCACGCACAAAGCCATGTTGACTATCCTGAATCAGTCCTTGCCTTTCCAAATACATGTACATCCTGTCCCTCAGGATTCCCTCCAACAACTTGCTCACCACCGAGTTTAGGCTCACCGGTCTATAGTTCCCTGGCTTGTCTTTACCGCCTTTCTTAAACAGTGGTACCACGTTTGCCAACCTCCAGTCTTCCGGCACCTCACCTGTGACTATCGATGATACAAATTTCTGATTGGCACTTAGCCCGGCCCCACTGAGCCATATGCTCACCACCTTCAAGTAATCTGTTCTGACGGTGAAGGAGATAAAGGATTGGTCAGCCCAGTTCCCAAAGAACATGGCTTCTCCCTTGCCTAGATTTACCTTAGCTTCTGAGGCTAATTCAAACTGGTCGCAGATGCTTATGGGTCTGTGCACTGGCAGCGGATTTGAGCAGAAAACAGTGATGTCATCCATGTATAGGGAGGGTTTGACCTGCAGGCCTCCACTGCCTGGAATAGTCACCCCTCTCAGGCTCACATCCTTTGTGATGAACTCAGCAAAAGATTCTATACAACAAACAAACACAAGAGGGACAGCCCTGCCTGACTCTGACAGCAGTTTAATATCAAAAATATACTTTATTCATAAGAATTATCCTTGTATATACACATAGTCACAAATGCAGTTCTGTTCTATATAGTTGCATACCAAGGAAACAAACAAACATTGGAGTTTGACTCTATCCAAAAAAACCAAAGATCTCTCTTATAAACAGGAGATTATATTTACATCCATTTGAGGCTCTAGAAGGGTTTGATAACTGAAAGGACCCACATTTACCTTCAGTAGGAAGACCACAGATAAAGTTCTTTCCCCTCTGCCCCTTGGTGGCAGCTGCCCCAAAGTTTAGTGCGTCTCTCAGCACATAATCCTGGACATTGGAATGTGCCAGTCAGCAACACTCGGTAGTGGTCAATTCATTGTTCTGGAGGACCAAAACGTTTTGGGCAGACCCAAGAGCACCTTTCACCGAGTTGGTGGTCCTCTAGGCGCAGTTCATGTTTGACTCAGTGTACAGTATTTACATTTTTAAATTTCAAAAGTATACTTAATTCATAAAAAAACTCTTTGTATATGTACATTGTCACAAAAGCAGTTTGATTCTGTACAGTTACATATCAAGTAAATAAACAAAACATTGAACTTCGACTATATCCAAAAAACCGAAGACCTCTCTGACATGTATTGCGGCAATGAGTGGGTCCAATAACTGAACAGACTTTCATTATACTGTGACGCCAACTGAGAGTTTACAGACAGAGTCCAACTACAAACGCACTCTTCCCAGAGTCACTCCCAGACTGGATCACAGTACAGGTTCATATTCTGGGTATTATAATACGATCTGTGATTCACTGGTTAATGAGGTTCAGTATGGGATCACATTCTGGGCAATGGAACATACTGGATTCACTGGTTAATGAGATAGACCAGTAGATCCACAGAATTATATGAGGTACAGTGTAGGATCACAGTTTGGACACTGGAACACATTGTGGATTCATTGATTAATGATATATATCACAGTATCAGCATTGAAACAGTCCCTGGATTCACTGAATAGTGAGATAAAGTTTGGGATTGCAGTCTGGGTCCTGCAACATAGTCTATAGATTCACTGCTTAATGAAATACTGTATTGTGGAAAGAGACAGGGCATTGGAATGCAATCTGTGATTCCTGGTTAATGAGATACAGTACAGGTTCATAGTCTGGGCACTGGACCACAGTCTGTGATTCACTGGTTAATAATATACAGTATGGTATCACAATCCAGGCACTGGAACTTAGTGGATTCACTGGTTAAAGAAATACATTATAGATTCATAGTCTGGGCAAATTCAGTATCTGTCTCAGTATATTTCAATTCTGTTTTTTCTTTAATTGGTCTTACTGCAGGTCTGGCTATGTTACCAATAGAATTTTTTTTACTGCATGGAGAAGAAACTCAAATGTTTGGTAATACAAAGCTCACATGCATGGGTTGTTCAAAACATGAAGTTAGACCTATATAATCAATGAACAATCCCGAAATGACAGGGCATCAAACAAGAGGTCTCGTAGTAGTCAGCCTAACTTGGAATCATGTTCAAAAACTTTTATTTTACGAATAACCTTCTTTAGTCAGAATGCATGACAAGTGGTCACATGGTATTCAGAGCATTATTTGCTGTTACTCTTAAATATTACTCGATGATCTGCAGTGTTCCAGAACTCATTTGAAATTGAGGTTGAGGTCAATTATACTGTGCTGTGTCAAATGCCAGTTGGGTGTAGGTGTCACATGCACTGAGCCTGCTTTGAAGCTTCAGTTATCAGTTGGGAGTATGTGATTTTCCCAATGGAAGGAAAAAGAGTTGTCATCCAAGTTTTATTCATTTTACTTCTAGGTCTGGGCATTGATCTATTGGAAATTTGGTAAACCCCAGTTGGTATATTATCAAAAGTAAGTTTTTATTACAGTGCCTTATTTCATACAATGGGGACAGAGCTATTGAACTCAAACTTTTCATTGAGATCCATCTTTTACTTAATTCTTTACCTTTGTCTTATCATTGTAAGCAGCTGATCTAGATTTGACTCTTCCACTGCTCTCTTGGATGGTCTAGTATCTTACACCCTCTATAAATTTGAGGGCATTCAAAATTCTGCTTGTATCCTGCATTGTCAAAAGTTCCATTCTCCATCTTAGGTTGTCATTTGATCTCAAGGATCAGTTAGTTCCACTCAGATTTGATAGGTTCTTAATGTCTATTAAATTTAATTCATGACCTAGAGATGTGAGACAGACGGTGCTTTAGGTAGTTGCATTGTTTGAAGATTTGCTTATTCTCTCAAATGTTTTGACCTTGCCTTCTGCTAGTTTGCAATCTTAGATTTTCAGGTGTTCAAGGAAAAGCAATTTTGTCATATTTTGAGAAGGGGTCATAAGACTTATAAAACTATGGGAAAAAGGAACAGGAGTAGGCTCAAGCCAGTTCTGCTATTCAGTAGGATCATAGCTGATCTGACATTCCCATGTCCACTTTCCTGCCTTTTCCCCATAACCCTTTATAACAGCACTAAGCAAGAATCTATCAATCTCAACCTTAAATATACATAAGGAATTTGATCCAAATTCCTCTGTGGCACGGAATGCTAAGGGTTCTCGACCCTTTGAGTGAAAATATTCCTTCTCATCTTCTTTTAATTTGGTGCCATTTTATTCTGAGACTCTGCCCTCTGGTCCTTGAATTCCCCTTGAGGGAAACCTGTCAAGGCCCTGAAGAATCCTACATTTTTCAATGAGATTAACTCTCATTCTTATAAACTCCAGTGAGTAGAGTCACAACCTGTTTAGCCTTTGCTCATAAGGCAATTCCTCTATTTACCAGGGATCATCCTAGCGAACTTTCTCTGAACTGCCTACAATGAAATGATATCTCTCCTCAAATAGGGAATCAAAACTGCTCACAGTATTACGGATGTAGTCTCATCAACACCTTGTACACTTGCAAACTTAGACTCCACTCCCTTGAAATAAAGGCTAACATTTCATTAGCACTCATGGTTATCTGCTGCACCTGTGTGTTAGTTAGATTAGATTAGATTCCCTACAGTGTGGAAACAGGCCCTTCGGCCCAACAAGTTCACACCAAACGTTCGAAGAGTAACCCACCCAGTCTCATTTCTGTCTAACTAATGTACCTAACACAATTGCAATTTGTCCATTTTGTTCTCCTACATTTGCTAGGGAGTAAGCTTGGAAGTGTGTGTGTGTGCGGGGGGGGGGGGGGTGAGGTGAGGGGAGGGGGGAGTCTTGAAACCGAAAAGTCTCAGTCTTACTAACAGGTCAGCACGCGTACCTCGCTTCCTCGCAGGTTTCATACATTTGAGTGGTCTGGTGGAGTGGATTGTGACTGCTTTCAGTTATGTGGTCCTTCCTAGGACACTGTGGAGCAGGTAGGTTGCAGTTTAGTGTATTTTTGCAGAGAGTCTGCTTTGGACCTCGTGAAGCAGGTCATTTACTGTGCAGTTTTTTTTACCAGATCCAGCCACATTTAATGTGATATAATGACAATGGTAATGTGGTATAATGACAATGATCATGGTCCTAAGATTTTATGCATCAGCTAGCCATAAATACACTTACTGTATTAGATTAGATTCCCTAAAGCATGGAAACTGGCCATTTGGCCCAACATGTCCACATTGACCCTCTAAAGAGTAACCTAGCCAGACCCATTTCCCTCCAACTAATGCACCTAACGCTATGAGCAATTCAGCATGGCCAATTCACCTGACCTGCACATCTTTGGAGTGTGGGAGGAAACCGGAGCACCCGGAGGAAACCCACGCAGACACGGGTAGAATGTGCAAACTCCACACAGGCAGTTGCTTGAGGCTGGAATCGAACCTAGGACCCTGGTGCTGTGAGGCAGCAGTGCAACCACTGAGCCACTGTGTCGCCCCTAACATCAAAATAGTTGTCTGTGTTTCATGCACAATTACCCCAAGTCTTTGGTAGAATGTGCAAACTCCACACAGGCAGTTGCTTGAGGCTGGAATCTAACCTAGGACCCTGGTGCTGTGAGGCAGCAGTGCTAACCACTGAGCCACTGTGTCGCCCCTAACATCAAAATAGTTGTCTGTGTTTCATGCACAATTACCCAAGTCTTTGTGTTGCAACCTTCTCTGATTTTTCTTCATTTAGAAAATGCAGTTCTTTTATTCTCTCTTCCAAAATGAACAACTTTAAATTTTTCCTCATTACACTCCATTTGCCAATTTTTAAATCTGCTTTTGTAACCTATAAATATTTTTCTGTACACTGTTTGTATTTTCCTCACAGCTTGCCTGTCCATCTATTTTGTGTCATCTGCAAAGTTGAATATTGTACTTTCACTTCCTTCCTCTAAGTCATTAATATTAATAAATGTTGTAAACTATTGCAGTCCCTGTACTGATCCCTGTGGAAATCTTTCAGGTTGCTGACTTGAAAAAGAACCCTTATCCTCAATTGCTGTTGCCTGGCAATTCGCTGATTTTTTTTAATCCATGCTAATGTGCTTCCTCCAACATCACAGGCTCTTACCTTATGACTTAGCCTTTTGTGATGTACCTTGTTGAATGCCTTCTGGAAGTCCTAATGTAATATATCTACTGATTTCCCTGTATCCACTCTGGTTGCAACTTCCTCAAAACACTCTAATAAATTAGTCAGAAACAATTTCCCTTTCATGAAGCCATGCTGACTCGACTTAATTTAGATTATGATTTTCCAAATAGATTTTCCTTCATAAATGATTCTAATATATTCCAACAAAAAATGTGAGGCCAATCGGCCCAGTTACCTGCTTTTTACCTCTCTCTCTTTTGAATAGGGGTGTCACATTGGCAACTTTCTAATCTTCTACTCCCTCTCCATAATCCAATAATTTTTGGAAACTTACAACCAATGCATCCACTATCTGTGTAGCTTATTTTAGGATCCTTGAATGCATGCCATCAGGGCCAGGGAACGTATCTACCGTTTGTGTCACTGATTTGTTTAATACTGTTGCTGTACTGATGGTAATGGTACTTAATTCCTCCCCCGTTCTTTCATATTCATGAGATGTTCGAAGTAACTTTCATGATAAAGAATGATGCAAAAGGAATGTTAATCTCTTCTTCTATTTCCTTGTTCTCCATAACCAACTCTCCAGATTCATTTTCTAGGAGAGTTATGTTCACTTTGACCTCTCTCTTTGTTTTTATATGTTTAAAACAGCTTTTATTGTCCTTTTTTATATTTATCACTGGTTTGCTCTCGTAGTTTATTTTCTCCCTCTTTATTATCTTTTTAGTACTCTTTGATTGAATAATTTCCTGTCTGTAAGTTATCTCCATATCTGTGGAGAATTTGTTGAAATACAGCATAGAGGCAGAATGTTAGAAATATATTCAGTAACCAGTACAGAAATAAATAAATATACAAACATATGAAGAAGAAGCAGGAATAGGCCATTCAGCAGCTTGAGCCTATTTTGTCATTCAATAAAATTTAATAGTAACCTCAAATCCACATTCTATTCTTAATTACCTAATACCCACTTGCTTAACAAGAATTTATCCACTCCTCCATTAAAAATATTCACACTCTGCTTCCACAGAAAAATAATTTCCCTCCTTTCTGTCTTAAATGGGACACTCCTGATTTATAAACAGTGGCATCTATTGCTAGATCCTCCCAAAAGAGGAAACATCCTCTCCACATTTACTCTGTTAAACCCCTCAGGAGTTTTTATGTTTTAATCAAGCCATCTCTTCCTCCTCTAAACTCCAATAGGTATAGGCCTAGTTTGTCCAATTTCTCGTTATAAGACAATCCTACTTTCCAGGTCTTATTTTGGTAAACCTTTTTTGAATGGCTTCCAGTGTAAACAATCCATATTGATGTATGAATCTAATAGCCAAGGTGCACACAACAACTCTCCAATAGCTATCTGAAAGTGACAAAATAATCACATTTAATGTTGAAGTGATAAATACTGGCCACGACACCAGAATGAATTTCACAGTAAATTTTCAAACTAGTGTTCTGCGGTTTTTTATGCAAAATATTATAGTGATTGGAATGAACGCCAGGTGGATCACATTGACTATGTGATCCTTGATTGGCATTGTTAACCTGATCCCATCAGGGAGCCCAGGCTGACAGATATAAAACAGGAGATTCAGATAGTATCCTCATTCTAGGGACTGGCTCTGAGCTGGCTGGTTAGTCCATATACTGTACACATGTAATTTCAGGGTGTCTTAGTAACAGAATATCACCTCTGTATAGTTATTTCAGAGATAGCACTTGATATTTCACTTGAACAATGGTGCTTCTGGCCTTGCAAGATATTCTCAAGAAGAGCTCTGCTGTTGGAATACTGAAGGCTTCACTGGCCTGTTTTTACTCTACTAACAAGGTTATTTAGACTAATGCTAGTACAACGGAAGGCCACTTTTGTCTGGTTTTACTGTGGGAGAAGTAAACACAGTGGCCTAGTGTTATCGTACTGGAACAGTCAAACTAGCCTTATGATGTTTTTAGAAGTGTAATTCCTCGTGGCTGAAAAGATCCAATGTACTTCTAAACTAATTTCCCTCAATTTAAGCTGGCAGAAGTTAGATACTAGGATGCATAATTTGGGACCATAACATTTAAATTTTGACACCCCAACCAAAGGAGGATGGCTAGTCGAGGGTTGTTCCTGAGAGTCTAAAATACAATTTATTTTGTCTAGATTATAATTTTCCTGGATATTAATATGACCTGAGTCAATGTGTCATAGAGATCTACAGCATTGAAAAAGGATCTTTGGCCCATGGTTTCTATGCCAGTCAAAAACAACATCATAACTATTCTAATCTTATTGTCCAGCACTTGACCCATAGCCTTGTATGTTTTGGGATCACAAGTGCATATCTAAATACTTCTTAAGTGTTATGAATGTTTCTGCTTCACCCACTCTTACAAGCAGTGAGTTCCAGGTTCTCACCACCCTCTGGGTGAAAATGCCTTTTCTCACGTCTCCTTTAAACTTTCTGCCCTTTACCGTATATTCCTGGTCATTCATCCCTCCATCAAGGAGAAATATTTGTTCCTGTCTATCTTGTTATGCCCCTCAATCACATTCCATCTCAATCTCCTGTGCTCTAAGGAAAACAATCCCAGTCTGTCTAATCAGTCTTTTTAAACTCTCCTACCCAGGCAACATCCTGGTAAATCTCCTCAGCACCCTCTTGACTGCTATCATATCCCTCTATGATGTGGATTAGTACAAGAAAATATTCTGCTACCAAAGGGAATACGAGTTGGATTTACTGAGCATTTGGGACACAAGATTGGATGAGACAATTTACATTTTAAGTAAATGCATAAATGTAATACTGTAAGAAATCAAGCAACTTTGGTGTACAAACAGTCATCGTCATCATCAATGGTCCCTCTCAGATGAGGACAACTATCTTTTAATGATAGGATGAGTCTGTAGGTGGCTGTATAAACTGACACAGCTACCACAGGCTCTGTTACACTTGGTGCAGATGGTGGTCATGAGAAGGGGAAGGTGGGACATTGGTGTAGCAGTACCCTCCTTCCGCTGTTTTCACCTGACTTCCATTTTTTCCCGATGGTATATCTCGAGGTGCTCGACACTTTCCTGGATGCTCCTGCTCCACTTTGGATGATCTTTAGCCAGTGATCCCCAGATGTCTGTAGGAATGCTGCACTTCACCAGGGAGACACTGAGGATATCACTGAAGCACTTCCTCTGTCCACCTGGGGCTCACCTACTATTTTGAAGCTGAGTAGAGCACCTGCTTGAAAGGTCTTATGTCAGTCATGTGAACGATGTGCCCCACCCAGCATAGCCAATTAAGAGTGGTCAGTGCCTCAATGCTGGGGATATTAGCCTCAGCAAGGATGTTGCTGTCGGCGCGTCTTTCTTCTCAACACTTTCACAGGGTCTTTAGCAGGCAGCATTGGTGGTGCTTCTCCAGTGTTTTCAGGTGTTTGCTGTAGACAGTCCATGTCTCAGAGCCATATAGGAGGGCGGGAACTACCACAGCTTTGTAAACTATGATCTTTGTGTAGGATCTGATGTTGATGTCCTTGAACACCCTTTCGTCAGACAGCCAAATGCTGTACTAGCACACTGTAAGTGATGTTGGATCTCTTCATCAACAGGTGCTTTAGCCTACAGGACACTTGCGAGGTATTGGAAGTGGCCAATGTTCTCTAAGACCTCCCCGTGGACCTTGATGAATGGGAATTTACTGCACAACGCCAGGCCAAGTTGATGAAAGACCTTCATCTTACACATAATCAGCAAGAGGCCCATGCTCTCATATGCCTTTGCAATGATGCTGACAATGGTCTGGAGTACATCCTCGGAGATTTCGCGTACACAATTATCATCTGTGTACTGCAGCTTGATGACACTGGTTGGGGGACTTTGGTTTTGGCTTGAAGGTGACGGGGGTTGAATAAGTTCCCACAGGTTCTGTAAGATAGCTCCACTCCAGTGGGGAGCTTGTCAGCAGTGCAGTGAAGTATTGCATTCTGGTAGATTGAGAACAGTGTTGGCAGCAGCCCTGCTTGACACTGGTACAAATGGGGAATGGTTTGGTGGTGGAGCCATTTGTCATTACCATGACTATCATGTCATTGTGGAGCAGACGAAGGTTGGTGATAAACTTCATGGTGCAACCAAAGCATGGAAGAATGTTCCATATTGCTGCCCAAAAGACTTTGGTAAGGTCAAAGGAGGCCGTCTAAAGGGGATAGGTTCTTTTTGCATTCTGCATGCAGCTGGCGCGTGGTGAAAATCATGTCAGTTGTTCCCTTCCATGGCTAAAAGCCACATTGTAACTCCAGGAGGCGTTCCTCAGCCACCGGGAGGAGCTGGTTGAGGAAGATTTTGACGATGAGTTTTCTGACTGTCAACAACAGGGGGATTCCCCTGTAGTTACCATAGTTGGACTTGTTCCCTTAGTTTGCAAATACTTATGACCATGCCATCTTGGAGCTCTCCCAGGATGTTGTCCTCCATCCAGATAAGGTGGACAAGGGCATGTAGCTGCAGCAGGAGCTCTTTGCCCCTGCAGCTCAATGCCTCAGTGGGGATAGCATCTACTCCAGCTGCCTTGTTGTTCTTGATCTGGCAGACGGCCTTCTCTACTTCATGCAGGTCTACACATGCTACACAAAGAATATAGACCACAAAGCTAATTAACGTCCTGCAAAAAGATAAGTAGATTTTCTTTCTACAAGAAAATCTAAACTTCCAGCTCGACTTCCAGCTCGACCAGTCTGTAAAAGAACATAAGGATATCAATCATATCATTTAAAAGGCATGGGTATATGATTAGGAAGAGTTTAGAGGGATATTTGCCCAAGTGCTGGCTAAAGGGACTAGGTTAATTTCGGATATCTGGTCAGCATGGATGAGTTGGACAGAAGGGTCTGTTTCCATGCTATATAGCTCTGTGCCTCTAAATAGTATTACCATGATCCCATAGAGTGCGAGATTCATTAGTATCAGAGTGAATCTGAAGCGGAGTTGACTGTTACCATCATCTCTCCACAAACAAATCTAAACTTTTAAGATATTGTTGAAATATTTATGGTGAATTATTTGGCATTGCCTGTTTAAAATATGGCACGGAGGATGGACATTAGATTAGATTAGATTCCCTACAGTGTGGAAACAGGCCCTTCTGCCCAACCAGTCCACACCTTCGAAGAGTAACCCACCCTTAGCACGGTGGCACAGTGGTTAGCACTGCTGCCTCACAGCGTTCAATGCCCGCCTCAGGTGACTGACTGTGTGGAGTTTGCACATTCTCCCCGTGTCTGCGTGGGTTTCCTCCGGCTGCTCCGGTTTCCTCCCACAGTCCAAAAAATGTGCAGGTTAGGTGAATTGGCCATGTTAAATTGCCCATAGTGTTAGGTGAAGGGGTAAATGTAGGGGAATGGGTCTGGGTGGGTTGCACTTCGGTGGGTTAGTGTGGACTTGTTTGGCCGAAGGGCCTGTTTCCACACTATAAGTAATCTCATCACCCAGACCCATTCCACCTAACACTATGGGCAATTTAAACATGGCCAATTCACCTAACCTGCACATCTTTGGACTGTGGGAGGAAATCAGAGTACCCGGAGGAAACCCACGCAGACACGGGGAGAATGTGCAAACTCCACACAGACAGTCTCCCAAGGCTGGAATTGAACCTGGGACCCTGGTGCTATGAGGAAACCACGCTAACCACTGATCCACCATGCCATCCTATTAATAATAGTCCATCCCTATTCGACATCCCACATTACACCAGTAGATAAGGCTGCCTGTTAATTTCCAAGATATGTATTTTTGAATCTATTCTTAAGAAACTAGGGCTAGGTATCAATTATGTTAATAAATCTGCTTGGTCAGGTTACTGCATCCAATAAGATTATAAGACCTGGGGTCCAATATGCCTTTTACGGATTGTGGATTTCCTTATATGAATTAGATTTGCACTCTAGTGCTAGTTATCATCACAATGAGTCCAAGATAGTATCGTTAAGGTGTGTTTAATTGTTTTCAGCATTTTCATATTGTTGTGAAAGGCATTGACCGTTTGGTCATTTTTGTCCTTAGATGAATTAGAGTCACAGAGATGTACAGCATGGAAACAGATCCTTTGGTCCAATTCTTCCATGCTGTCTAGATTTCCTAAATTAATCTAGTCCCATTTGCCAGCGTTTGGCCCATATCCCTCTAAACCCTTCCTATTCATGTATCCATTCAGATGCTTTTTAAATGTTTATTTTTTCCAGTCCTCTGGCAGCTTGTTCCATATATGCTCCACCCTCTGCATGAAAGAGCTGTCCCTAAGGTTCCTTTTAAATTTTCCCCCTTTCACCTTTTTTTTAGATTAGATTACATTACAGTGTGGAAACAGGCCCTTCGGCCCAACAAGTCCACACCAACCCGCCAAAGCGCAACCCACCCATACCCGTACATTTACTCCTTCCCTAACACTACGGGCAATTTAGTATGGCCAATTCACCTGACCTGCACATCTTTGTGACTGTGGGAGGAAACCGGAGCACCCGGAGGAAACCCACGCAGACACGGGGAGAACATGCAAACTCCACACAGTCAGTCGCCTGAGGCGGGAAATGAACCCGGGTCTCTGGCGCTGTGAGGCAACAGTGCTAACCACTGTGCCACCGTGCCACCCATAAACTGAACACCTGGAGGAAACCCACGCAGAATGTGCAAACTCCACACAGTCAGTCGCCTGAGGCGGGAATTGAACCCGGATCTCTAGCGGTCTGAGGCAACAGTGCTAACCACTGTGCCACCGTGTCGCCCCACCGTGTCACCTTAAACCTATGCCCTCTAGATTTGAACTCCCCGACCTTGGGGGAAAAATATCTTGCTGTTCAACCTATCCATGCCCCACATGATTTTATAAACTTCTATAGGGTCACTAATGCTCCAGGGAAAATGCCTATTCAGCCTCTCCCTATAGCTCAAAACCTCCAGCCCTGGCTACATCCTTGTAAATCTTTTCTGAATGTTTTCAAGTTTCACAACATCTTTCCTATAGCTGGGATACCAGAATTGAACACACTATTCCAAAAATGGCCAAACTAATGTCCCGTGTAGCCGCAACATGACCTTCCAACTCCTATACTCAGTGCATTGACCAATATAGGCAAAACCTTCTTCACTATCCTGTCTACCTGTGACTCCACTTCCAATGAACTATGTGAAGTTGTATTTTAGCCCTTATCCCTTCACAGTCATGTGTTATCATTCTGGAGTGGTCCAGTGGTCTGCATTACCATAATAAAACTGTAAGAGTGGCTTTGGATTATTTTTTTCCATTTCCTGCATGTGGGTATTGTTGGCTCAGTGGACATTTAATGTCCATTCCTAACTGCTTCAGAAAAGGTGAGACAGATTCTTGAATTACTGCAGTCCACATGGTTTAGGTACACCCGCTGTTAAAGATGGATCTCCTTGGTTGATTGTGGGCAGTATATCTAGTTTCCTTTATCAAATTTAGTAATGAATAGACACAGCTGAGTGTCTTGCTACACAAACTTAGAAGGTATTTGAGACTCAGGCAAATTATTCTGGGCCTACAGTCACATGGAGTTTAGACCTGATTTCCCTTTCCTGAAAGACATTTGTGAATCAGATGGATCTTGATGTCAATTGACACCATTAGATGAGTTCCCAATCCAGATTTACAAATTAAATTCAAATTTCCTCATCTGCTGTAGTGGAATTCAAACCCACATTGTGATTATCAATGTTCCAGTGATAATACTGCTACACCATTGCCTCCCGACTCTTAACTCCTTACATAACATTTACTTATCTGCAAGATATCAATATTTCCCCAATCTACAAAAGGCATTGTTTGGCAGAAGATTGCAAATGCAGACCTGGTCTCTGACCAGTTAATACTTGGGTATCATGTTATGCCACACGCAACCAAAAGTAAGTTTTAGAACCAAACCAGGTTACTGGTAATCAGGTGAATTAATTTCAAGGTTGAATCTTCTAAGTGAGTTGAACAATCTTCCTTTACTGATCAGTTATAGGCAGGGTTTATTCTGTAGTTAACTTTTCAAGAATCATTTTGCAAATTTTCCATTTTCTTATGATAATTATGAGAATCCTGTACCTGTTTTTACATGGTCTACATTATAACTGAATGTACACTCACTGTCTTTTTATGCTTGTAATTTTTTTTTCTGTTTTAACCTTGCATGCTTAATTTTTTTTACTTCCTCAAGCCCTTCCTGAGGAAGGGCTTATGCCCAAAACGTCGATTCTCCTGCTCCTCGGATACTGTCTGACCTGCTTTACTTTTCCAGCACCACACTCTTGACTTTTGTATTTTACTGTCTGCTTGCAATGTGTGCTATTTTCTTTGCATTCCTTCATTGTTCTATTTGGCTCTCTCAGTCTGCAGATTCTTCACGATTCTTTCTTCTGTTCACTGTTGTCAATTTATCTCCCATTTTTCAGACAGCCTCACCTAAACTTAAAACCTTAATCTATAATTCATCCTTCTTCCCCTCAAACCTAATATCAAATTCAGTCATTATGATCCACAACATTAGATAATTGACTAATTCTGGTAATTAATCTATATTACATCTAAGTCCAGATAATCTCCTGTTGTCTGAGCAATCTGTATCACTGCTCCTCATGTTGTATGAGTTCTCTGTACTATTGCTGACTATAATGTGGTTTGCTGTTACCATCCCCTTGAAGGATATGCATCGATATGGTCTGCTTGGTCCTATTCTGTAGAGATCCTGAGCTGCTCTCCTCTCAAACCCATATGATATTGGCATAGTTGTGGTATTAACACACTGAGTATTAATCCTTCGAGGTCCTTGCAAAGTCATACAATAGATTCAACTAATTTTTATGGATCTTGAGCTGCCTAATGAGAATGCTTAAAGGCATTGCTGGAAGTCACTAAAATAAAGATTTTAAATTTAGAAGCCTTTTCTTGTGGTGTATGGCTCTTCTTCTCGATAAAATAACATTGGCAAGCTGCTGGTTCCTTCTTTTTGATTTGCTTCTTGAGTACTGCATACTGATGTTTGATTTGATTTAATTTGATATGGTATTCAATTTAAGACAATTCTAATCAACGTCTGGGGATGATTTGGTGATGGGAAAAAGAAATTAATTGGTGTGGAAGAGCACTTCTGGATTAAAAAAGAATGGCTTTTGAGTAGGGGTTTTGTGGTACAGTGATAGTATCCATACTTCCCAGGCAAGAGGCCTGGCTTCAAATCCTATCTGCTTCAGAGTTTTGTAAGGGTATATCTGAATAGGTTGACTAAAAAAAGAATGAATGGCTTTTGAGATAAGATGACTAGGAGTTGTATAAGAAGCACAGATAATGAAGGTCCATGTGAAATTTTACAATTATTTTTACAGAAAAAAAGTGTATATTTTTGATAATTACTTTCTTAAATATTAATAAAACAAACCATGCTGACAATTTTCTGAACTCTTTAGCTATGTACCTTCAAGTAATTTTGAATATTTTTGTTCATTAAAGAAATCTTGTAGTCTTGTTTGTGGAAGGTACCACTTGCACTTAATTATTGTAATTTATTTTATTTTATTTTATTCTTCATGACCATATGAATATTAGACATTTACAGCCTTTATCTAAATGTGTAATTACGTCTTGTGTCTAGTGAATTTCATTCTATTAAACATATACATCATCCACAGGACGATATACTTATAATTCTTCAGATTTCAAATCTGTGAAAAACAAAGGAAATACCACCATTAGCAGTTGGCTGCCAGTTACTTGTGTACATCCACTCAAATATTTTCATGTTTTCGTTTCAAAATTACCTGTCTTGTGTAGGAGCCATCCCAAAATATACAAGACATTAACCGTGGCTCAGTAGAAGCATTCTCTCTTCTGGATCAAAAGATTGTGCTGTTTATTTCCTTTTCTAGAAATGAAACACAGAAACTAGACTGACTCTGTTCTACTGAAGGAATGCTGAGTTAGGTGCTGTCTTTAAACAAATTATTAACTTGCATTCCTATCCAGCTGTTTTTGGCAGTTGTGAAAGATCATATGACAACACACAAAAACAGTTGGTATGTTCCCGAGCATCTTGACCAACAATATTCAAACCATAAGTAAAAACATGGAGAATTCTGGAAATATTCAACAAGGCAACATCTATGGAGGAAGAAACCGAGTCATTGGGCAGCATTTTACCTGTCCCCAGGTGTCAGGGACACAAGCAGGGTGTATGGTGAGGGACACATTAAAATAGAAGAAACTACATACATCATGACAGTTCCAAATTGCTGTCCATAGAGTGGATAAGTTTTACTGCAATACCTTGGGAGGGGTATTAGCTGGTAGCCTCAGGTGGGGGAAGGACTAATGGCTCTATAACCAATGACTGTAAATACTCAAGAAATAATTGATTTCTTGTAAAATTCCACCCTGGCCACAAATTTTTCATACATTTTATGTATAAGTTGAGAGGACAACATATCTTTTTTTTTGGTGTTCAACTCTGCCCTGATGAAGGGCTTTTGCCCAAAACGTCGATTTTACTGCTCCTCAGATACTGCCTGCACTGCTGTGCTTTTCCAGCCCCACTCTAATCTAGACTCTGGTTTCCAGCATCTACAGTCATTGTTTTTACCTAACTCTATCCTTATGCTGACTGTAAACCTTCTGCTAGATAGATCCAAAATAGCAACACAGCTGAAATCAAACCTGTACCAGTGCAAAATTATCTAGGCATAGAATCACCTTTGAAGGCAACCATTCAGTGCCTCATACCCTCACACAAGATGTGCTGTCAAGTTTACAAACAATGTTGCCAGGTCAGACAATGTTTCTGCTAATTCTTTTAGACTAGATTACCTACAGTGTGGAAACAGGCCCTTCAGCCCAACAGGTCCACACCGACCCTCCAAAGAGCAACCCACCAAGATCCATTCCCCTACATTTACCCCTTCACCTAACACTACAGGCAATTTACCATGGCCAATTCACCTAACCTGCACATCTTTGGACTGTGGGAGGAAACTGGAGCACCCAGAGGAAACCCTCGCAGACACGGGGCGAATGTGCAAACTCCACACAGACAGTTGCCCGAGGCAGGAATTGAACCCGGGTCTCTGGCACTGTGAGGCAGCAGTGCTAACCATTGTGCCACCCACAGGGCAATTCTGCCCTGTAATATGACAACATCATATCAGGAAAGAAAGGTAAACGCACATCCCAGTTCAAAGTTAAAATTGTTGGGATTGATAGGCAGACAAATAATTGGAGAGCAGCTAGAGACTTTAAGTTTTGGAGAAGAATGTTAGAGGTTGGAGAAAGTTGTCCACAAAGCCTAAGCAGATACCTAAGAATCAATGTGTAAACAGAGAAAATCTTAGTAAGTGGCCACAGTTGCAAAATATATCACGTGAATCAGTAGGATAGACTTCCACTTTCTTGTGAATCTCTGCCCTGAAACAATCAAGAAAATGTGGCATTGCAGATTTGCTGTACCTGATTTAGGAAGGGAAACAATTTTACACTGTGATGGAATACCAAGACAACAGTTGAACCTGATGACAAGCTTAATACATTTCAGAAGTTTAAAAAATAAACATCAATAAAAGAATGGATACAGTTTGACCTTTGTTGGGAATATAGGATTCTCATGAATTTTGATATTCCAACCAGTCAAAGGGTGAGCAAAGTTGGAGAGAAAACAGTGTTAGTGAAAACAACTGGACATGAAAAAATAGACTCTCCGTTGTGTATGATCAACAGAACAATGTTTCAACCAATGGTGATATTCAATAGAGAAACAATCCTAAAACCTCCAAAAAGGATAAGTCATCCACATTGATGATAACAAATGATTTGATGAAATGGCTTGTAAACATAGCTAAGCAAAATTTCAATCAGGAGAATTACATTAAAAAGTATTTCTCACCTGACATATGTTCAAATCACATCTTGTTGATTATGATGTTGCTGAAAGTAGATCACAAAGCAATTATAACCCAGTGATTCCTGGTGATCTAATCAGCCCTGTTCAATTATTGGATGTTGCTCTAAGCAAACACTTCAGGGAGAGCATGAGAAAAGGATTATGGGATGAGATTATACCTTCATCAAAGGAGGCAGAAAACAGGCTTTGACTTTAACAACCTCATATGAATTTGTTGTAGAGACCTGGTATAAAATCAATCGAAATTGGTGTCAAATCATTTAATGAGTTTGATCGGACAGGAGGCACTTCCAAGTCTCTGCTGGACCCATCTTCTTGGACAGGCAGCATCGATAAGTGGTATGTTTTCTGTAATTGGGTGTTGTGCTTGTCAATGACCATTTAGGAGACTGCTGTAGCATTTTTTAATTGCCAAATAATGAAGGATGAGATCAGAAATCAGTCTTCCCTCAGTTATGGATTTATTTACAAAGTGAGATGTTACACAATTATAGTTTCTAACACTTCAGCTTCGCACCTTTGTCACTCTTTGTGCAGAGAAATACAATGTTTTAATAATCCTGTTCAGCTATGTTCTGACATATGCTGAATCCAGATCTTCTGGAGCTGAGGTAAGCACACTGCTACACCTCAGGGCGTGCACTATTTCTTTGTTCATGTGCACAGCATTATCCAATGAATGGTATCCAACTGTGTTCATTTAAACTTTGTTTCTACAATTAAAAGCCTATGATAAAATTATTGAGTTAATCTCAATTGTGACACTAAAAGCAGGGTCCAGACCTGCTTGCTGTCTCAATTTCTGCATTCTGAAGCCCACATTCATGTTCAGCCCGCACCTATCATCAGCAGTCAGAGCATTTACATTCCCTTATTAGTAGTTCACAGCTTAAGAAGATGACACACTCTGTTGAAAATTCCCAACTGTAGATTGGCCAGTTAGAAATTGCTGAAAAATGTGTTGCTGGAAAAGCGCAGCAGGTCAGGCAGCATCCAAGGAGCAGGAGAATCGACATTTCGGGCATAAGCCCTTCTTCAGGAATTCCTGAAGAAGGGCTTATGCCCGAAACGTCAATTCTCCTGTTCCTTGGATGCTGCCTGACCTGCGCTTTTCCAGCAACACTTTTTTCAGCTCAGATCTCCAGTCCTCAATTTCTCCCAGTTAGAAATTGCCCTTATTAGAATGATGTTATTGTCCTTACTTTGTAGTGTATTGACCAGAATATATCCTTTTGCTTCCATAAAATACATATAGATTTTAATGGATAGAAATCTCTGCAATTTTTTATGTCATAGAATCAGAGTTGGACTACACAGCGGGAATGCTCCTCAGTCTGGGTGTGATCAGCTAGGTGCCACCCTTCCAATGTAAATTATCTTTCTCCAATTTAGGTTCACCTGAAACAACTGATTTTTCTGATATTTGCTGTGACATGGATACCTACATGCAGACTCAGAAATACTCCTGCTGTTCTGCGAAGTGCACATTCGTGGATCTGCTGGGTTGGGATACATTTTAATCATCAAATTTGGAGCATCAAGCTTTCATATTTGCTTCCAGCATTTCAAGTGGAAGCAAATTTCTGGCCAACATCTCCATCACTGCCATTTACTTTTAATTTTTAGAGTGAGGAAATAATTTAAAATTCCTTCAGAAGAGGTTAAAGGATTGTGATCCCACAAACTTCCACCCTGCACACAATTAGCTTATTTAAAAGGAAAAAATCATTTTTATTTTAAATAGGAAGATTGTAATAGATCAGACTTGCAAGTTAATGACATTTATACATGGCCTTTGCTATATTGGACATAGCATCCAACAGGAAATTAGACATGCGTGTAGTAAGGGTAGAGCAGTTATTATGGGTAACTTCAATTTACATATTGATTGGACTAATAAAACTTTAGCAATGCGATTGAGGAGGATTTCTCGGAATGTATAATGGATGGCTTCCTTGACCAATATGTCGAGGAACCAACTAGAGATCTGGCCATCCTAAGATGGGTATTGTGCAATGAGAGAGGATTAATTAGCAACCTTATGGTGCGAGATCCTTTGGAGGAAAGTGACTATAACATGGTAGAATTCTTCATTAAAATGGAGAGTGACACACTTAAATCTGAGACTAGGGTCCTGAAAAAGAAAGCTAACTTTGACAGTGTGAAGCACGCATTGGCTTGGATAAGCTGGTTAAAGATACTTAAAGGGTTGACATTGGATTGGAAATGACAGACATTTAAAGGACACATGGATGAACATCAACAATTGTAAATTCCTGCATAGGATAAGAGTAAAATAGGGAAGATGGCTCAATCCTGGCTAACAAGGGAAATCAGGGAGAGTGTTAAAGCCAAAAAGGCCAGAATTAAATTGGCCAGAAAAAAGCAAAAGCGGAAGACTGGGAGAAATTTAAAATTCAGCAGAGGAGGACAAAAGGGTTTAATTCAGATCAGGAAATAGAATAAGGTGTAAGGTTGTGGAAAACATTAAAAAAAATTATTTAGATATACAAAGAAAAAAGGCTGGTGAAGATAAATGTAGGTCCTTCACAATTAGAATCCGGTGAATTCATAATGGACACCAAAGAGATTGTAGACCAATTGAACAAATACTTTGGAACTGCTTTCACTCAGGAGAACACAAACAAACTTCTGGATATCCTAGGGGACAGGGGGTCAATTATGAAAGATGAACTAAAGGAAATCCTTATTAGTCAGGAAATAGTATTAGGGAAATTGACGGGATTAAAACCCAATAAATCCCCAGGGCTGGTGCTCTGCATTCCAGAGTACTTAAGTGAATGGTCCTAGAAATTGGTGATCATTTTCCAGCATTCTAAGACGCTGGAGGAGTTCCAATGGACTGGAGGGTAGCTAATGTAACCCCACGTTTTTTAAAAAAGGGAGAAAGAAAATGGGGAATTGTAAATCAGTTAGTCTGATATGAGTGGTGGGGAAAATGCTGGAGTCAATTATTGAGGATGTAATAACTGAGCATTTGGAAAGTAGTGACAAGATTGGTCAAAATTAGCATGGATTCACTAAAGAGAAATTATGCTTGACAAATCTTCTCCAATTTTTTAAAGATGTGACCAGTAGAGTGGACGAGGATGAATCAGTGGATGTTGTATATCTGGACTTTCATAAGCCTTTTGACAAGGTTCCACACAAGAGATTAGTAAGCAAAATTAAAGTTCATGGTATCGGATGTAATGTATTGACATGGATAGAGACCTAATTTGCAGATAGGAAGTGGAAAGTTGAAATAAATGGGTCCTTTTCAGAATGGTACGCAATGACATGTGGGGTACTGTTGGGATCCCAGCTATTCACAATGCACTTTGACAATTTGAGTGAAAGAATTGAATGTAGTATCTCCAAATTTGCAAATGATACTAACCTGTGTGGCAGTGTGTGCTCTAAGGAGGATGCTAAGACGTTGCAGAGTGATTTGGATAGGCTGGCTGAGTGGAAAAATTACTTGGCAAGTGCAACATAATGTGGATAAATGTGAAGTTATCCATTTTGGCAAAAAACAGAAAGGCATATTTTTATCTGAATGGTGGCAGTTTAGGAAAAGGTGAGGTGCAACAAGACCTGGATGTTATGGTGGCGCTGTTGTTGAATTGAGGAACAAGGGCAACAGGCAGTAAGGAATCATATGCTGACCTTCATAGCAACAGAATTTGAGTATCGGAGTAGGGATGTCTTGCTGCAGCTTTATAGGGCCTTTGTGAGGTCACACCACGAGTATTGTGTGGAATGTTGGTCTCTTAATCTGGGAAAGGACATTCCAACTATTGAGGGAGTCCATCTAAGGTTCACTCGACTGATTCCCCCTGTGGCAGGATTGACATTTAAAGAAAACTGGATTGACTGGGCTTGTACTCACTGGAATTTAGAAGAATGAGGGGAATCTCGTAGAAACATAAAATGGGATTGGACAAGCGAAATGCACGAAGAATGTTCCCGATAGTGGGGAAGCCCAGAACTAGGAGTCACAGTCACAGAATAGGGGGTAAGCCATTCAGGACTGAGATGAGGTAGAATTTGTTCACTCAGAGTTGTGAACCTGCAGAATTCTCTACCACAGAAAGCATTTGGGACCAGTTTATAGAGGGAGCTGGCCATGGCTCATGCGGCTAAAGGGATCAATGAGTATGGAAAGAAAGCGGGAGTGGGATACTGAGATTGCATAATCAGCCATGATCATATTGAATGGTGGTGCAGACTCGAAGTGACGAATGTCTACTCCTGCACCTATTTTCTATGTTTCTATATACTATGTTTCTATATTCCAATGTAGTTATCAATTGAATTTCTCAACTTGTTTTTTCATTAAATAATTTTAGCAAGGTTGATCATGCAGTAATGTTTCGTAATTATTTACAAGATTAATCATGGTTAGCCCATGATTTCTTTGAGGATGTAGCTAGTTGAATCAACAAGGAAAATCCAATGGATGTGGTGTATTTGGGTTTTCAGAAGGCTTTGATAAGAGGTTACAGGGAAAATTTAAAGGAACTGGTGTAAAGGGTGTAATATATTAGCATAGATTGAAAATTACTTGACTAAGAAGAAACAAAGAATGGGAATAAAAGAGTTTTTTTTCTGAGTGGCAAGCTGTTACTGGTGGAGTCTTGAAAGGATCAGTGCTTGGGCCTCAGCTATTCGCAATGTGTATAAAGCATCCAAGTTTGCTGAAAACACAAAACTGGGTGGGACTGTGAGTTATAAGGAGAATGCAAGGTGATTTCACGGTGATTTAGTCAAGAGGAATGAGTTGGCAAACCCATAGCAAATGCAGTACAACACAACTAAATGTGAAATTGCACACAAAAAAGGAGGACTATTATTTACATATTGAGATATGTAGTGCACAAAAGGATCTGGGTATACTTATGCACTAGTCAATGAAAATAGACAGGCAAGTGCAGCAAGCATTTAAGAAGGCAATATGATACGAGCTTAGAAGTAGGGATGTCTTACTGCAGCTATACAGAGCCTTAGGAAGACCACACCTGAAGTATTAAATGCAGTTTTGGTCCCCTACCAAAGAAAGGAAGCACTTGCCATGAAGAGAGTGCAGCAGAGGTTCACTATAGAGGTTCACAGAAAACTCATACCAGGGATGGCAAGACTGTGTCACATGAAAAGAATTTGGTTTGACGGGGCTTGTCTTTACTAACATCTAGAAAGGTAAGAAGGTATATGATTGAAAAGTATAAAATCCTAATAGGCCTGGATAGACTAGATGCAGGGAGTATATTTTCCCTGGTTTGGAGTCTAAAACCAGGGGAAACAGTCTTAGGTTACAGGGTGCAACATTTAGGGCTGAGATGAGGAAAGGTTTATCCACTTAAAATGTAGTTAACCTACAGAATTACCTTCCATAGAAGGCTGTGGAGGCTAAGTCACTGAATATGAAGAAGAGATTTGCTTTAGATTTTAAAGGTATAGAAGAGTATTGGAAGAAAATGGGAATTTGGCATTGTGACAGAGTACGCACCACTACTGTTTTAAACTACAATAGCATCATAGCAACATAATATTACCCAGTTTTCTTTTAAGAAAATGTAGCTATGTGTAGTCAATCATAATCATATTGACACACACAAAAAAAATCCACATGCACACATACACATATATGTTTGTGGGGTGAATTTGTACTTGCAGAGTTACATTGTACTGTGATCAAAAACTGCATGAATCCATCTAAGACTCTGTTAACTCACATTTTAGACTACAATCAGTCTAAACATTATGGCACAGACAGGGAACACAGGGGGCTAACACCTTCAACAGCTCAACATCTTTGCGCTGACACCAATTGTCACGGTTAACCTGAGAATGTAACTTTTAAAAAACGTTTTGTGATTTACATATGAAAGAAGTGAAACTATCATGTTCAATCTAACAGATGAGAGACTTAACAAGCAATCAAGATATTTTTCAATGTATAATTTCAGTTACATCACACTGTAAACCTTTGCTATAAATTCTGTGTCTTACAACTGTGCACTCCACAACCATCTAATGAAGGAGCGGTGCTCCGAAAGCTAGTGCTTCCAATTAAACCTGTTGGACTATAACCTGGTGTTGTGTGATTTGTAACTATGATCATATTGAATGGAGAAGTAGGTGTGAAGGGCCAAATGGCCTTGTCCTGCTCTTAGTTTCTGTGTTTCTATGAAGTGTTATTATATAGCTGGTCAAGTTAACTTTACTATTGCAGAATGCTCGGTTCAATGGTGGACAGCAGTGTGTTCGTTTCCTCTAAGCTGTGATATAGTGGCAAGGAAAATCTATTTATTGAATTACTGAACAAAAATGTTTATTTCAAAATATTAAAGCGACTAGTTGATTTTTGCTACTGTTCCCATTAACCACAGAATGCTCTGTTTCAAATTCAATGAAGTGTTACATGATTTTATGCACAATGTATGAGTAAATTGGGAAATGTTTGTTCCATAAACCTTTCCTGCTAGGTTTGAAATTATCTATTGTGAGGAAATCTGTCTTTTCCTGTAGTGTAGTTTTTAATCTGGCTTGCTTCTTCAGAGCACAAGTTTTGAGTGGACCTGATCATAAATCATTACTGAAACAGGTACATTTTAAAGCAACATATATTAATTAGAGGCTAATTTCCATGCCTTGAAACTTGTTCATAACATTAAACACCGTTAAACAGCAACCTTCTCATCCTGTGTCTGAGCAAAAGGGAATGGTTCATTGGCCTCTTGATGCTTTATGTTAATGCTGCTTATGAATCTCCCTGATCCTTGTCACGGGAAGAAGCCAGATTATCAGGATTTGACAAAAAAAAAAGAAAATGATTGTTTTTCATGATTTTATAAATGTCAGCTCAGGTACCATTGATGTGCACTATAATACAAGCTTTTTTTAAAACGTTCATATATTGATGATTGGTTTTTAACAATCAGAGATTAATAAATAGTGGTGAAAAGAATTAGAATAAAGCCACCTCTTGTGAGAATATTTCTGTTCAAAATATTAAATACTTGAAACATATTAATCTGTTGTTTAACGGCCTAAAGAAAAGCATGATATAAGGAAGTGGCTTTGACTGTTTATATCAAAAAATATTTCCTTGTTAAGCATTTTTGAATGCTTGGCTCCTTCAGTACTGTTAATACTGTGGTTAATTTTAAAAATTTCCATTTCACAATATCTTTCAACTTTTCATTAGTCTCAAAATATAATAACATCCTAACAACATAGCATTGTCCAGTTTTCTTTTTAAAAAAACATGGTTACGTGTAGTCAATAATTAATTGTCACTCTGCCCAGTAGTTGCACAGTTTAATGCAATTTTCATGTAAATTCTTGTTAAGTGTGGTTTCCTGATAAGTGCATAAAATTTCATGGCAAATAGGTTTTACACTTAAGAGGAACTGACTGTAGTACAGAAGATTGATATAATCAGGAAAATCAAATTCCACATTTATCATTAATTTTCACATTTACTTTTAAATCTGTAGAAGTGCATGATAAATTGGAAGGAAATTACCATCGTAGGATAAAGATAAGAGCTGTTTTATGTTAGGAAGCAGAGAGGAGAGACCAGCAGCCTGTACAGACTCAAATAGAAATATAGAAAAGGAATATAGTATATTTTATTTTGCATTCAAAATTATTTTACTTTTACATCAAGACGAATGTCATAAGAGAATTATGATTTATGCTGGTGTAAGAAAGTTTTCCTTATTGCTTCAACAAATTATAGGGATAAACTTCCACATAGCTCTTGACTTCCCTTGGTGGTAATATTTCTTGAATAATATTCATTTGATGGTGGAGGTAAATTGCTAATGTTATTTCATTTTAACATACCCAGTACAAAGACCCTCATAAATAAAATTGCATTATTTCTCTCAATTTTTGTACATTCAATGTCAATATTGTAAAAATAAGTTCATCAGAACAATAGTAATAATCTGTTTCTTCTGTGTCACATTACATTATTCTTGCATTCACAACTTCAAATGTGTGACACAGCTGAATGTATAAACCCACATGTGAGCTAATGTCCCAACAAGTGTAAAGGTGTTCACTATACACATGATGTAAATTATTGCATTACTAACTTCAAACATTTCAATGGCTTCAGTACAAAGTGTTGGAGGCTTGTACATGACTTAATCTTATGAATAAGCACTGAAGTGTAGAAGATGTAAAATGAAAGAGGTAGTGGGATGAGATAATGGTCATTACACATTGCAGTTTCTGATTTTTAAAGTTGTTTTCTAACTTTTATCTCTGAAATTTCCTCATCTCATTTAAATGTAGTGACTGTGATCTGTTCTCTTACTTCACAAATTCTATTTTGAGTCAGGCATCTGAGTTAACTTCTAATTTTCCATAGCTCCCTGCAAGGAAGGTTAAAGTCACCATTTAACAACTTTCTGAGAACTTGGGTTGAATTATAAACAGTGATGATAAATTTTATAACACCATTGCTTTTCTTGTACTTTTTTGTTCTGTGCCACAGCCATATAATGTGCATCCAGTCATTCATGGTCTTTGGGCTGGGGTCTTCCCAGAAATGGGCTAAGTATCCATCTTGACAAGTTTCATGAAAGGTTTCTCACCGCGTGGCCTAGTTACTTTTCTCACACTGATGTCCCAAACTTGCCACATTATCTTTGCACCATGAAGCAAAGGCACGCATTTTGTCAGATTTTATGACTCCCCATAAAAGTATTGGTCCCTACTAAAACCTTCCAGCCCCAGCACCAACTTTAAAGTCTGGTCAAGCACTTGCAGAATGCAGCTGCCCAGCAAGTTCCTTCAATTATCCCAGACATGTTGGACAGAAGGAGATTAGCACGACACTTTACCAACGGGGATCTGGAGGTCCTACCGTATGGATGGGTCTGCAGGCAATCACCGCCCATAAAGTATGTCCTAAGGTGTTAGCGCCTGGTGTCCAGGATGGAAGTCTGGAGAACAAGCTGTGATCTGGAGTAACCTGGTTACTATTTGGGCTTTCATATTAGAAACTGTCACTATCTAGTTTCTATCAGGATGGTGGAGGAATTTCTAGGTCAAAGCAAATATCCTGGCAACATTTCGTGAGTGTAAAATGTGATACATTAATGAGGTGAGTTGACGTCATATTGAAAATGTTAATATGTGCTAATAGGTCTCTTGATGAGAAATTTCTCTAGTGAGAAATTCATCTTCCCTTTTAACATTTGGATGAAAAATGGGACCTTTTGCTCCTGTCATTAGAAATCTCTTCGTTCGTGATCTCATTTAATTCTTTCAACTTTCCACATTGTGCGGCGATTGGGAAGATTCCATCCTATGTTATTTAGGACATAGGAGCAGAAGTAGGCCACTAGGCTATAATGCTTGAATTACCAATGTGTATAACACTCCATTGCATATTCCAATTGAACACATTGGTAAAGTTGAACAAAACATGAGTCAAAAACAAAATAATGAGAGTTTACTTACATTTATTGAGAATATATCCAAAAGTTAATTTTCATATGTTGTTGCCATTATGATCTAACTGTGCAAGTCAATAAGATTTTAATCTAAACTTTAACTTCACTCCAACAGTGATGCCTTGAAATATAGTTTAAAAAGATTTACTTTGATTATAACATAAAATGTTCTTTGTAATAATATATTGTAGAACAGAACCAAAACCTGTGCCAAAATGTGTCAGTGTCTAAACTGAATGAATTAGAAAATTTGCAAGCAAAATACTTTCATTTTATACTTACAACTTCAGAGAGATCAGTTCCCACTCAGGTCATTCTGACCCTAACTGAATGTGATCTCTCAAGGTTTATAGGAAGCATTATCTTTTAACGAATAGATTAATCTGGAGGTAGTAAATGACCTGCCTGAGTTCCAGCTAAAGTTAGCAGGATACTTACGACAGCCAGTTTGTGCTGGTACCCTGGTGACATTTCATGGAACCTACAAGAATGTAAAACAAGGTATTTGGGGTGACTAAATTAAATGGCAGCTGAAATTTTAATTTCTCCATGCCAAGTGAGGTGTAGAGATTAAGTCATCAGATAATTGTATATCAGATAATGGCCTAGTGGTATTATTGCTGGGCTAATAAGCCAGAGATCCAGGTAACTTTAGACATAGACATAGACATAGATTGTTACAGCACAGTACAAGACCTTTGGCCTTCGATATTGAGTGGACCTGCGAAACCAATCTGAAGCCTATCTAACCTACATAATTCTATTTTCGTCCATATCACTATCGAATGACCATTTAAATGCTCTGCATGTTGGTATGTCTATTGCAGGCAGACACTCCTACTACTCTCTGAGTAAAGAAACTACCTATTACATCTGTCCTATATCTATCACCCCTCAATTTAAAGCCATGCCCTCCTGTCTAGCTATCGCCATCAGAGGAAAAAGGTTTTCACTGTCCACCCTATCTAACCCTCTGGTTATTTTATATGTCTCAATTAAGTCACCTCTCAACCTTCTTCTCTCCAATGAAAACAGCCTCCAGTTCCTCAGCCTTTCCTTGTAACATCTTCCCTCCACACCAGGCAACATCCTAGTAAATCTCCTCTGAACCCTTTCCAAAACTTCAACATCCTTCCTATAATGTGGTGACCAGAACTGTATGCAATACTCCAAGTGCGGCCACACCAGAATTTTGTACAGCTGCAGCTTGACCTCATAATTCTGCAACTCAATCCCTCTATCCGTCTACTAATAAAAACTAATACACCAGATGCCGCCTTAACAACCATATCAACCTGGGTGGCAACTTTCAGGGATCGATGCACATGGACACCAAGATCTCTCTGCTCATATACGCTACCAAGAATCTTACCAGTAGGTCAGTACTCTACATTCCTGTTCCAAAGTGAATCACCTCACACTTTTCTGCATTAAAATCCATTTGTCACCTCTCAGCCCAGCTCTGCAGCTTATCTATCTCCCTCTGTATTGTACAATATTCTTCTACACTGTCCACAACTGCACCGACCTTAGTGCCATCCCCAAATTTACTAATCCATCCTTCTACACCATCATCCAGGTAATTTATAAAAATGACAAACAGCAGTGGACCCAAGACAGATCCTTGTGGTACACCACTCGTAAATGAACTCCAGGATGAACATTTCCCATCAACCATCACCCTCTGTCTTCTTTCAGCTAGCCAATTTCTGATCCAAACCACTAAATCACTGTCAATCCTCTGCCTCTATATTTTGTGCAATAGCCTACCATGGGGAACCTTATCAAATGTCTTACTGAATTCCATATAAGCCACATCAACTGCTTTACCTTTATCCATCTATTTGGTAACCTCCTCAAAAGAATTCAATAGGGTTTGGGAGGCATGATCTACACTTCACAAAACCGTGTTGACTATCCCTAATCAACTTATTCCTTTCTAGATGATTATAATTCCTATCTCTTATAACCTTTTCCAACACTTAACCCACAACCAGAGTAAGGCTCACTGGTCTATAATTACTAGCGTTATCTCTACTTGCCCTCCTGAACAAGGGCGCAACATCTTTCCTCCAGTCTTCTGGCACTATCCTTGTAGACAACGATGACATAAAGATCAAAGCCAATCTCCTCCCTGGCTTCCCAGAGAATCCTAGGATAAATCCCATCCGGCCCAGGGGACTTATCTATTCTTATACTTTCCAGAATTGTTAACACCTCCTCCTTGTGAAACTCAATTCCATCCAGTCTAGTATCCTGTACCTCAGTACTCTCCTCGACAACAGGGATCGATGCACATGGACACCAAGATCTCTCTGCTCATATACGCTACCAAGAATCTTACCACACTTGCCTTTTACTAGTGTGAATACTAATGAAAAATATTCATTTAGCGCTTCCCCTATCTCCTCTGACTCCACACACAACTTGCCACTACTATCCTCAATTGACCCTCATCTTAATCTCGTCGTTCTTTTATTCTTGATATACCTATAGAAAGCCTTCAGGTTTTCCTTAATCCCATCCGCCAACAACTTCTCATGTACTCTCCTGGCTCTTCTTAGCTCTAACTTGTAACTGTAAAACGCCCTAACATCTCATCCTAACATAAGCCTTTTTCTTCCGCTTGACAAGTGATTCAACTTCTTTAGAAAACCACAGCTCCTGTGCTCGACAACTTCCTCCCTGCCTGACCGGTACATACTTATCAAGGACCCGCAGTAGCTGGTCCTTGAATAAGCTCCAGATGACAGTTGTGCCCGTCCCCTGTGGTTACATTCCCCATCCTATGCATCGTAAATCTTGCCTAATCACATAGTAATTGCCTTTCCCCCAGCTATAACTCTTGCCACTCGATATGTACCTATCCCTATCACCAAAGTGTTCACCTCCCTCCAAGTTTAACTCCTGGCCGGGTTCATTACCCCGTACCAAATCTCATGTGACTTCGCCCCTTGTTGGCCTGTCTACATACTGTGTCAAGAAACCCTGTTGCACACGTTGGACAAAAACTGACCCATCTAAATTGCTTGAACTATAGTATTCCCAGGAGAAAGTGAGGACTGCAGATGCTGGAGATCAGAGCTGAAGGAACAGGAGAATCGACGTTTCGGGCATAAGCCCTTCTTCAGGAATGAGGAAAGTGTGTCCAGCAGGCTAAGATAAAAGGTAGGGAGGAGGGATGAGACAAGGTGGGGGGAGGGGAAATGAGGAAACTGGAGAAATCTGAGTTCATCCCTTGTGGTTGGAGGGTTCCCAGGCAGAAGATGAGGCGCTCTTCCTCCAACCGTCGTGTTGCCATGGTCTGGCGATGGAGGAGCCCAAGGACCTGCATGTCCTTGCTGGAGTGGGAGGAGGAGTTAAAGCGTTGGGCTACGGGGTGGTTGGGTTGGTTGGTCCGGGTGTCCCAGAGGTGTTCTCTGAAACATTCTGCAAGTAGGCGGCCTTTCTCCCCAATATAGAGGAGGCCACATCAGGTGAGTTCATTAGTCTTAATAAAATGATCATGATGCACACATGGGTAAAGTGAAAGCAATGTAATGTGAAATAATTACTGATGAAGTTTTTTTTTAGAAAACATCTCTTAGGCTCTCAACTTTTATGTTCACTGCAATGGAGTGAGCAGGAAGGTTTTGGCCATAATGAAGCACCATCCTGTTTGCAGACTGATTTGTGGAGGGGAGGAGAAGGGTGTAGATTAATTATTAACCCACTTGTACTTGCTGCAGTGGCAGTTGATGGCAAGCGTCTCTGCTAGAATTGTCCCCTCCAAGTAGTTTTACATATCATTGGCACTTTAACTTAATTTAATCACATAGGAACTTGCAAAAAGAAAGAAACTGGACACGTTGCCACTTCCTTTCCTGCAATCAGGAGTGATATGTTCTGGGTAAAATTCTGTCCTGTTTCTCAGTTGCCAAGCCTGAGAATACTTTTGTTGTGAAATTGTACTGAATGGTTTACATCCATAAGTTTGTGCTTAAACAATTGCTGAAACCTTCTGACAAATTCACAATGGATATGAATTTACAGAACAAGAATAAATGGGGTCACTTTGCACTAAGCCCTTTCCTTGCTATAGTTTGCATATGCATTTGAACAGCTAATTTTAAGTGTGGTGTTCAAATATGCATTTCCTTCAATTGTGTTCCATTGTGGGTTGTGCATTTGCTAAGACTGTGGTTTCAAAACTGATAATACTCCAGATTGTTATCTCATTCTTAAATTAATCAGAAATTCTAAGCAATTGTCATTTCTTAACATGTACATGCAGCTCAGTCTGGATACTTCTTGTGATCTGGACTGAAGCTGCACCCTTAGTATTTCTTTTCCCAGTGGGCTATAATAAGAACAGACTGTTACTGGAATAATTCTATGAAGATGGTGCAAACAAAAAAGTGATAATATTTATCCCACCTCATAGTAATATTGTTGCAGTGCAATGGTAATGCATAATAGGAAAGTAGTTCAGTAGTATCATGTTTTTCATAAGTTGCTATCTTGATTTATGATCTAGAATGATATTATACAACAACAAAATTAGCCATAAGCATTCTCGTGGCATAATTTTTAAAAAAATGGAGGCCAACCCCTAAAAGTACGCAAGAGGTGCTGTTGAAATATTTGATGATATGAGTTGGTTAAAGAAATAAAAAGCATAGGAAGTTCATCGAGAACATTTCAGAAATTAGAGGCCATTTCAATGAAGGCATGATCACCAAAGTCATGAACAAATGCATGTGCTGCACACAGATTGGCGAGAATGAGATCAGGTTTTCTCTCTTGCTGGTTCATTCACCAACTACTACATAACCCAGTCTAGGAGGCTGGAAGAACACAGCAAGCCAGACAGCATCAGGAAGTGGAGGAGTTGATGTTTTGGGTATAACCCTTCTTCAGGAATGGGGGTGGGGGTAAAGGGAGCTGCAGATAAAGAGAGGGGTTTTGCCATAATAGACCCAGTCTATCCACTATGTTTCACCCAGCGCAGTCATTACTGGTGATGCAAGACCAATTTTAATAATGGGCATTGAACTCCCCCATCCAAGTATATTCTGCATCCTCCCACCCTCCGTGCTTCCTCTAAGTAATACTCAAATGCAGTACTGATTCATCAGCAAAAAGAGTGGTATATGATAATTAGCAGGAGGTTTCCTTACCCAAGTTTGACCTGATGATGTGAGACATCATGAGGCCCAGAAACTCTCACAACAGCTCACTCATAGCTGTGTACTACTGTTTTCCCATCTGTGCTGAATAGACGGTGCCTGGGATATTGTCTGAGGGGTATGATTCCATGGGAATGACTATGTCGAGCTGTTGTTCCCAATTTTGTCACTAGCCCTCTGATATTGGTAAGGAGGACTATGTAGAATCGAAGAGCTGATATTGTCATTGTTCTTTCAGATGCCAGGTAGCCTGTCTGATTTGTCCATTCCTTTGCTTGGATGTTTAGTGGTTTGGTACAATTGAATATCTTGATAGGCCATTTCAGAATGTAATAAAGAATCAACCACATGGTTCTGGGGTTGCATGTAGGCTAGACCAGGTAAGGATAACAGATTTCCTTCTCTAAAGGATATTAATTAACCAGATTAGTTTTTACAACAATCAATTGATGGAATCATGCAGTACAGATGAGGCCCTTCAGCGAATTGAGTCTGTACTGCCGAAACTACACTAAATCTTCATGAGTACCACTTTCCAGGACTAATCCCATAGTTTTGAATATTATGACATTTCACGTGCTCATCCAAGTATTGTTTAAAGGTTGTGAGGATTCACATCTCAACTATTCTCCCAGGTATTGTAATCCAGATTCCCACCACCTTCTAGGTGAAAAATATTTTTCCTCAAATCCCCTCTAAATCCCATGCCTTTCACCTTAAAAATGTGCCTCCTTGTTATTGAACCTTCAACTAAGCTGCTTCCTACTCACCCTCTTCATGCCATTCTCAGACGTGACACCTCTGTCAGGTCCACCCTCAGCTTTCTCTGCCCTAAGCTGATACTACTTCTCTTCATGGCTAAAGTCTTCCTTCCGAGGCAACATGCTGATGAGTCTGCTTTCATGGTCACCACTAGACTTTTAATTCCACATTTTCTTTTAAGATTTAAAATTAAATCATCTGCTAAGGATAAATTTGAATCTATGTCTGCAAAACATGACCCTGGGTTTCTGGATTATTTGTTTAGTGACAATTCCATTACACTACCACCTCCCAGGTAGTATCTCTGTAGTTAAGGCATTTATAAATACCACTGTTATTTTCTATGTGTCACAAACCATAGGAAAACATTTTCCATTTTCATCCACCATGATAAGTTTAAACTCAGTTGTGCCTGAACTTCTATCTGGAAGATTTTCATGGGGAATGTGGGTCACTGAAATCTGATTGCGCACTTCTCTCTACTTAGTTTCTTTAATGTTTTATTTTCCCTTAATCAATTGTTGTGTATTTCAACATTGTACTTTGTTCCAGGATATACGAACTGACAGCAGGCCTTGACTCAGTACATAGCCATTGTAACCAACCAGCTAATCTACTTAACTGCTCAGTTTCTCCTTTAGATGTAAGATCATCCTATTGTGTCAATCTGCTTGATTGAAATATATTACCAAAAAGCGAACAAAGAAAAGTACAGCACAGGAACAGGCCCTCCAGCCCACCAAGATAGTGCTAACACACAATTCCTTTCTAAATCTTTAGCCTCTACACAAATCCATATCCATTAATTCTGTGCCTATTCATATTTCTGTCAAGATAGCTCTTAAGCATTGCCATTGTTTCTGCCTTTAATACCTTCACTGGCAGCACATTCCAAGCACTTTCACCAGCTTTGTAAAAAAAACTTCCCTCTCACATCTCCTTTAGTCAAAAACCATATGACACTGGGTTATATTCCAACAGGTTTCCTGAGGAAGGAGTGGGGGTTCTGAAAGTTTGTGGTTTCAAATAAACCTGTTGGACTATGACCTGGTGTCATGTGATTCTTGACTTTGTCCATCCCAGTCCAACACCATCTACATCACATCTCCTTTAAAATTACCACCATTTTCGTAAGCCTATTTCTCTTGGTAATTAACATTTTTACTCCATGTGTCTCATAATTTTGTAAATTTCATCCTGATGTTCAAGTGAATACAAACCAAGTTTGTCCAAATTCTCCTCAGCCAATACCTTCCAAACCAGGCAACATCCTGGTGAGCCATTTCTGTACCCTCTCCAAAGCCTCCACATCCTTCTGGTAGTGTGGAAACCAGAATTGCACACAATATTCTGAATGTGGCCCAAGAGAAATTCTATACAGCTGCAATGTGACTTGTGCAACACTTTCTACGTCAGATTGTTCAATCAAAGTTATTCCAACCTGCTTCATATGTAAACCTTTGTATTCCAAGGCCTTTAAAATCTCTACTTCAAACCAAAATTCCAGTTTGTACTTATTGAGAAAAACTTTCTAAAATTCCATCAAATTCTCTACAGCAAGTCATCAAAAAGCTTGGTAAAGATGCTTGGAGCTTTCCATATATTGTGGGTTTGTGTTCAACTGAGCACAGCCTACTTTCAGTAAACTGACCTAACCAAGAAATATGATTCCCTTGATGCATCATTCATAAGATGTAGGAACAGAATTAGGCCAGTCGGCCCATTGAGTCTGCTCCACCATTCGCTCATGGCTGATCTTCTCATCCCCATTTTCCTGCCTTCTCACTTCAACCCATTACCAATTAAAAATGTGTCTAACTCCTCCTTAAATTTACTCACTTCCCAGCATCCACCACACTTTGGTGTCGCGAATTCTACAGATTCACAACTCTTTGGTAGATGTAGTTTCTCCTTTGCTACCCCTTATTCCATGACTATGACCTCTTGTCCTGGAATGCTCCACAACAGGAAGCATCTGCTTCACATCTATTTTATCCACACCTTTTATCATCTTGAATACCTCAATTTAATCTCCGCTCATCCTTCTAAATTCCAGACAGTGTAGGCTTAAATTGTTCAATCTCTCTTCATATGACCAACCCCTCATCTCTAGGATCAATCTAGTGAACATCCTCTGAATTGCCTCCAATGCCACTACACCTCACTGCAAATAAGGGGACCATAAGGGTACCTCAGATGGGGTCTCACCAATACCTTTTATAGTTAGAACAATACTTCCTTATCTTTAGATTCTATTCCTTTAGCTATAAAAGCCAACATTCCACTTGCTTTCTTTGTTATCTGTTGTGTCTGCATGCTAGTTTTCTGTGACTCATGAGTGAGTACACCTCGATCCTGCTGCACCGGAGCACTGTGAAGTTTCTCCCCATTAAGATAATATGTCACCTTCCCATTTTTTCTTATACAAATACCTTGCACTTATCCACATTAAGCTCCATCTGCCACATTTTGACCCACTCTCCTAACCTATCTATATCCATTTGTAAGGTTCTTATTTCCTCATTGCAATTAACCATCCTGCCTGTTTTTGTGTCATCCGCAAATTTGGCAATAGAGCCTTCTATCCCTGTCTCCAAGTCGTTAATATAGATTGTAACTAGCTGGGATCCAAAGACTGAACTCTGTGGCACTCCACTAGTTATATTTTGCCATCTAGAAAAAAAAATATCCCAACTCTCTGTCTTCTGTTCATCAATCAGTCATCTATCCAGGCTAATAAATTACCCCTAATCCCATATGATCCAAACTTGTGAATTAACCATTTGTGTGACACCTTATTAAACGCTTTCAGATGTCCAGATACATTGCATCTACAACATGCCCATTATCCACCTTGCTTGTTACATCTTCAAAGCAGTGTAGCAAATTAGTCAAACCTGATCTGCCCTTCATAAAACCATACTGACTCTGATGGATAGCATTTTGACTTTCCAAATGTCCAGATGCAATTCATAAATGCTGAGAAAAAAAATCCTTTTCTTCCCATATACTTTGCATGCTTCTGCACTTGTATCTGAGTTTTTTATCCTGAAAAAATGTAGTTCTTGCATTAATCGACCTACATTCCCACAAATTTAGACAACAGAGCTAAAACTATCTTCGGGATTACTTTCTGTGGTGTGGAGGGAATCTACTGTAATATCTTGATCTCTAAGACTCTCTTTGAAACCCTGAGACACTACTCTCACTTTACCCTTATATGGGAGAAATTCTATGTGTATCAGAATGGCTGTCCTGTATCTGGCACTTCAGAGACAACACAAAAATGCTTCCAACAATCTAACTCGTTTTTCTTTCAAACAAAAGCAAACAACAGTGGCAGCTGGAAGTACTAATGCTGAAGAAGAACCATATTGGACTGGAAATGTCAACTCTGTTTCACTCTGTAGAGATTCTGCCAGATGTGTTGAATTTCTCTAGCATTATTTCTTATACATTTATTTTTCTTTCACCTCATTAATTTACCTTCTGACTCTACGTCACAATTGGTTGACAATCACCAAACTTCCCAGTCATGAATGTTTCTACTTCTTATGTGGTTGTGTAGTACTTTGTTCTATTGCATAACCTAGTCAAGCTACATTTTCTATTTGCCCTCCTGTGTCTTTCTGCACATTTATGATCAGAGTTTCTGTCACCCATATTGATTTATTTATTTATTGCCACTTGTACTGAACAACAATGAAATGTTTGCTTGTGTAGTCTCATTTCCAAATCCACTTTCTTGCTTTTCATGTTTCACATCATTTTGGAGATCGACAATCTTACCTGTTACCTATTATCACAGTAATCACATGTTTAAACCTACAAGGACATAGTACCAAGAATGGGATTAGCGTAGTTGGTGTTTGTTGTTTGGAATAGAGACAAATAAACTGTAGATGCTGGAATCCAAAATAGACAGGTAGGAGGCTGGAAGAACACAGCAGGACAGACAGCATCAGGAGGTGGAGAAGTTGACGTTTCGGATGTAACCTTTCTTTAGGACTGGACATGGTAGGCCAAAGGGCCTGTTTTTGTGCTGTATGATTCTGAATATAAGTGGACCATAACAGTCTGACTAGTATGTTGGACATTACACCCAATTACATCATGTCTCCATTCAGAGGCCTTACCACTTTATCTGATACTCACTATCAAATGTTTTAAGATTTCAGTCATGGGCTGTGGGTTTCGGTGGCCAGGTGGAAGTGAGGACTGCAGATGCTGGAGATCAGAGTTGAAGAGTGTGGCGCAGGAAAAGCACAGCCGGTCAGGCAGCATCCGAGCAGCAAGAGAGTTGACGTTTCGAGCATAAGTTCTTCATCAGAAAGAGCCAGACCAACATTTATTGCCCAAGCATAATTGCCCAGAGGGCAGTTAAGAGGAAACAACATTGTTGTGGATCTGGAGGAGCCTAGATGAAGATGGCAGTTTCCCTTCACAAAAAGATCAGTTTTCCCTACAATTGATAATGTCTTCTTGATTATCATTAGACCCTTAATTCAATTTTTTTTTTCCTTATTATATTCAAATTCCACCATCTGTCTTGGCAGGATTCAAACCCCAGAACACAGGTATTACCTCGGTTAATTATCTTGCAGTAATACCACTCGACCATTACCTGACCATGCAGTTGCTAAATTGTGAGGAACTTTCATCCTGCGCTCATTAGAAGTAAAAACATAAATCAGGCTTGAAAAATGGACACCAGTTTATGCAGTAGGAGAAGATGGTGCTAATTGGTTGTGTCATCACTGGCATGGAAGTGTAACAGGTACTGTTAACTGGCAATCTTATTTCTCAGACCAGGCTGGTAAATAGACTCTGATTGATCAGGATGTTGCCATGGCAATATGCCAGAAATTGACAGAGTGCACGATTCCTTTTCTATTCCCAATGGAAAATGGTGCAATGTATGTATGCACTATTCTTACCTGCAAAATCATTCCTGGTGCTAATATATATTAAGCTCGTGGGAAGCAGAAATGTACCATATTGCATACCCAACTAATAATCTTGAAGTATTTCTGGTTCATTCTTAGCATGGTCTGGATTATTTAATAAATGATGTCGAGGTGGAGAGTCTTGTGGATAGCACAAATAGAAAGGTGCAAATATCAGGTTGGTAGTGGATTGCAAGAAAAGAAATTTGTGGAATGTCTACGAGAATGGCTTTTTGGAACGATTTTTGGTGGAGCCCACAGATTGATATGCTCGAACAGGATGATCTTAGGAAGGAGGATATGCTGAAAATTTTGAAAATCATAAGGAAAGATAAAATCTCTGGGCCAGAAGGAATATATCCTAGGTTACTACTGGAAGCGAGAGGAGATTGTGCATCTTTGGCGAAGATCTTTGTGCCCCCACTCTCCATTGGAGATGATTGGAGGATAGCAAATGTTATTCCCTTGTTCAAGAAAGGAAATAGGAATAATTCTGGGAATTACAGACCAGTCAGTCTTATGTCAGTGGTGGGCAAAGTATTGGAGAGGAATCTGAGAGACAGGATTTATGATTACTTGGAAAACCATAGCTTAATTAGAGAAAGTCAGCATGGTTTTGTGAGGGGCAGGTCATGCCTCAAACCATATTGGATTCTTTGAGAATGTGACAAAACATGAAGGTAGAGCAGTAGATGGGATGTACATGGAGTTTAGCAAGGCATTTGATAAGGATTCCCATGATAGGCTCAAAGGGCTTATGCCCGAAACGTCGATTCTCCTGTTCCCTGGATGCTGCCTGACCTGCTGCGCTTTTCCAGCAACACATTTTCAGCTCATTCAGAAAGTAAGAAGACATGGGATCCAGGGACATCTGATTGTTTGGATACAGAATCGGTTGACCCATAGATGGGTGGTAGTAGATGGAAAGTTTTCAGCCTGGGCTCAGTGACCAATAGTGTTCCATAGGGACCAGTTCTGGGACCTCTGCTCTTTGTAATTTTTATAAATGACTTGAATGGGGAAGTGGAAGGGTGAGTTAGTAAGTTTGCCGATGACACGAAGATCGGTGGAGTTGTGGATAATGTGGAGGGCTGTTGTAGGTTGCAACGGGACATTGACAGGATGTAGAATTGGGCTGAAAAGTGGCATATGGAGTTCAACCTGGAAAAGTGTGAGGTCGTTTACATTTGAATGCAGAATACAGGGTTCAAGTGCAGGATTCTTGGCAATGTGGAGGAACAGAGGAATCTTGGGGTCCACGTCCATAGATCCCTCAAAGTTGTCACCCATGTTGATAGGGTTGTTATAAAGGCCTATGGTGTGTTGGCTTTCATTAGCAAAGGGATTGAGTTTAAGAGCTGCGAGATTATGCTGCAGTTCTATAAATATAGAACATAGAATAGTACAGCACAGAACAGGCGCTTCGATCCATGATGTTGTGTCAAGGATTAATCCTAATGTAAAAGAAAATAACCTACGCACCCCTCAATCCACTGCTGTCCATGTGCATGTCAGGCAGTCACTTAAATGTTCCTAATAACTCTGCTTCCACCACCACCGTTGGCAATGCATTCCATGCATTCACAACTCTCTGTGTAAAAAACCTACCTCTGATGTCTCCTCAATACCTTCCTCCTAATTTCTTAAAACTATGACCCCTGATGCCAGTTCGTCGTGCCCTGGGGAAAAGTCTCTGGCTATTGACTCTATCCATGCTTCTCATTACCTTGTATACCTCGATCAGGTCACATCTCTTTCTCCTTCTCTCCAGAGAGAAAAATCCAAATTTAGTCAACCTCTCTTCATAAGACAAGGCAGCATCCTGGTAAACCTTCTTTGCACTCTCTCCAAAGCCTCTGTATCTTTCCTATAGTAGGGTGACCAGAACTGGACACAATATTCCAAGTGTGGTCTCACCAGGGACTTGTAGAGCTATAGCAAAACCTCGCAGCTCTTAAACTCAGTTCCCCTGTTAATGAAAGCCAAAACGCCATATGCTTTCTTCACAACCCTATCTACTTGGGTAGCAACTTTGAGGGATCTATGCACTTGAACACCAAGATCCCTTTGTTCCTCCACATTGCCAAGAATCCTGTCTTTAATCAAATATTCAGCATTTAAGTTCGACCTTCCAAAATGCATCACTGTGAATTTATCCAGGTTGAACCCCATCTGCCTTTTCTCAGCCCTGCTCTGCATCCTGTCTATGTTGCACTGCAGCCTGCAACAGCCCTCGATACTATCAATGGAACATCCAACCTTTATGTCATCTGCAAATTTACAAACCCATCCCTCAACCTCCTCATTTATAAAAACTACAAAGAGCAGAGGCCCAAGAACAGAGCCCTGCAAGACACCTATCAACACTGACCTCCAGGTAGAATACTTTCCATCTACAACCACTCTATCTTCTTTCAGCCAACCAATTCTGAATCCAGATAGCCATATCTCCCTATATCCCATACTTCCTGACTTTATGAATGAGCCTACCATGGGGAACCATACCAAATGCCTTGCTGAAGTCCACATATACCACATCTACTGCTCGACCTTCATCGACCTGTCTTGTCACCTCCTGAAAGAACTCAATAAGATTAGTTAGGCATGACCTGCCTCTCTCAAAGCCATGCTGACTGCCTGTAATCATGCTATGCTTTTCCAAATAGTTAGAAATCCTATCCCTCAGAATTCTTTCCAAAACCTTGCTGACCACAGACGTAAGACTGACTGGTCTGTAATCGCCAGAGATTTCCATATTACCTTTCTTGAAAAGAGGAACAACATTTGCCTCCCTCCAGTCCTCCGATACGACTCCCATGGAGAGTGAGGAAGCAAAGATCTTCACCAGCAGCTTAGCAACCTCCTTTCTTGCTTCCCAGAGCAACCTAGGATAAATTTGGTCTGGCCTGGGGACTTATCAATTTTAACGTTTGCCAAACTTCCCACAACCACCTGATGAAGGAGCAGCACTCCAAATGCTAGTGCTTCCAATTAAACCTGTTGGACTATAACCTGGTGTTGTGATTTTAAACTTCATCAATCTTGATCTGTTCAAGCCTGTTTCCCAGCTCCTCAAAGTTCTCATTCACAACAAGGTATCTTTCCTTAGTGAAAAACCTCATTTAGGGCTTCTCCTATCTGCTCAGACTTCATGCACAAGTTCCCTATTCTATCCCTGACCGGCCTTACCTTCTCCCTGATCACTCTCTTATCCTCACGTATGAGTAAAATGCCTTTGGGTTCTCCCTGATCCTTCCTGCCAACCCTTTCTCGTGCCCCCTCCTGGCTGTCTTCAGTCCATTTCTGAGCTCCTTTCTAGTAAGCCGGTAATCCTCTAAAGCTGTGCTAGACCCTTATTTCCTCCACCTTACCTAAGCTGCCTTCTTCCTTTTGACCGAGAAGCTCCTGTTCTTGTCATCCAAGGCTCCTTAATCTTACCCCTTCTTACCCTTCTCAGAGGGACAGATTCATGCATTACTTGCAACAAATGCTCCTTGAAGAGTTTCCACATATCTGCTGACCCCTTCCTGTGGAACAATTGCTCCCAGTCTGTATTTCCCAACTCCTGTCTGATAGTGTCATAGTTTCCTTTTCCCCAATTAAATATCTTCTCTTGGTAACTGCTCCTTTCCCTCTCCATGGCTATGGTAAATGTGAGGCAGTTATGGTCACTGTCACCAAAGTGTTCTCCCACTGTGAGATCTGACACCTGTCCTGGCTCATTGCCAAGAACCAAAACCAAAATGACCTCTCCCCTCTTCGGTCTGTCCACATACTGAGTAAGGAAACCCTTCTGAATACACCTGTCAAAAACGGCTCCATCCAAACCATCTGCACTAAGGAATATTGGGAAAGTTGAAGTCACCCATAACAACAACCTTGCTACATCTGCATTTTTCCAAAATCTGCCAGCCTATGAGCTCTTCAATCTACCTACTGCTATTAGGGGGTCTGTAGAAAACTCCCAATGAGGTGGCTGCTCCCTTGCTGTTCCTAACTTCCACCAATTGTGACTCAGTAGACAAACCTTCCTCAACAACCTTCGTTTCTGTAGCTGTGATGCCCTCTCTGTTTAGCAATGCTACACCCCCTCCTCTTTTTCCACCCTCCCTGTTCTTTTTAAATGTTCTAAACCCTGGAACATCTAGCAACCATTTCTGCCCCTGTGAAACCCACATCTTTGCCATGGCCACAACATCATAGTCCCAAGTACTGATCCATGCTCTAAGTTCATCACTCTTATTTCTGACACTCCTTGCGTTAAAGCAGATACACTTTAACCGATCTTTGTTTCACCACATGAAAAACCTTCCCGATTGATTCACTACATCCTGTCACTACCCCATCTATAACTAGCCCCCCCCCTTCTCAGATATGTGGCTCTGGTTCCCACCCCCCCTGCCAAACTAGTTTAAAACCTCCTGAACCACACAAGCAAATCTCCCACGCAAGGCATTTGTGCCCCTCCAGTTCAAGTGCAACCCATCCTTCACATGCAGGTCCCACCTTCCCCAGAAGACATCTCAATGGTCTAGGTATCTGAAGCCCTCCCTCCTGCACCAGCCTCACAGCCATGTGTTAAGCTGCACACACTGACTGTTCCTCACATCACTGTCTCGTGGCACCTGTGGCAAACCTGAGATCACTACTCTACTCGTCCTGCTCTTCAGCTTCCAAGGTCTCTGTAGTTATTTTTCAGATCCTCAATCTCTTTCCTAGCTATATCGTTGGTGTCAATATATACCATGATTTCTGGCTGCTCACCCTCCCCCTTCAGAATCTTGTAAACCCAATCGGCGACATCCCAGACCCTGGCAGCGGGGAGGCAACACACCTTCTGGGAATCCCGTTCCTGACCACAAAATCTTCTATCAATCTGTCTAACAATGAGTTCTCTACCACTAGCGCTTTTCTATTCTCGCCCTTTCCCTTCTGAGCCTAAGTGCCAGGCTCAGTGCCAGAGACCTGACAACAAAGACATTCCCTTGGTAGGCTGCCCCCACCAGCAGTATCCAAAACAGTATACTTATTACAGAGGGGAACAGGCACAGGGGATCCCTGCTCTATCAGTTGGTTCTCTTTCCTCCTCCTGACTGTAACACAGCTGTCCTTATCCTGTGTCTGAGGAGTGACCACCTCAGTGACCACCTCAGTGACCACCTGCAGCTTGGAATATTGTGTTCAGTTCTGGTCACCTCAAAATAGGAAAGATGTGGAAGTTTAAAGAGGGTGCAGAGGAGATGTACCAGAATGTTGCCTGGACTGGAGGACATATCTTATGAAGAAACCTTAGGAAGGTAGAGCTTTTCTCATTGAAGCGAAAAAGGATGAATAGGCAATATTGTCCCATTGTTTAAAAAGGATAGCAGGGATAATCCAGGGAAATTACAGGCTTGTGAGCCTCACGTCGGTGGTAGGGAAATTATTGGAAAAGGTTTTCAGGGATAAGATCTGTGCTCATTAGGAAGCGAATAGACTTATTAGCGATAGCATGGTTTTGTACGGGGGAGATTGCCCCTCACTAGCTTGATCCAGTTTTTCGAGCAGGTGATGAAGATGAATGATGAGGGAAAAGTGATTGATGTTGTTTTCATGGAATTCAGTAAAGCCTTTGACACGGTCCCTCATGGCAGACTTATACAAAAGGTGAAGTCACATGGTATCAGGATGTGCTGGCAAGATGGATACAGAACTGGCTTAGTCATAGGAGACAGAGGGTAGCACAGGATGCTTTATGGAATGGTCGGTTTGACTGGTGGTGTTCCACAGGAATCATTACTGGGAATTCTGCTGTTTGTAGTCTACATAAATGATTTGGAGGAAAATATAGCTGGTCTAATTAGTTTGTGGATGATACATAGATTGGTGGTTTTGTAATTTGAGGATTGTCAGAGGATACAGGAGGATATAGATCAGTTGGAAGCATGGGCAGGAAAATGGCAGATGAAGTTTAATTCGGACAAATGTGAGGTAATGCATTTTGGAAGGTCAATTGCAGGCCGAAATTATACAGTGTATAGCAGAACCCTTCAGAATATTGGGTTCTGCTATACACTGGCAGTCACAGATCACTGAAGGTGACAGTGCAAGTAGATAAGATAGTAAAGAAAGACCTACGGCATGCTTGCCTTCATCAGAAAGGGCATTGAGTATAAGGATAGGCAAGTTATGCTGCAGCTTTATAGAACTTTAATTCGGCCGCACTTGGAATATTGTGTTCAGTTCTGAACACCACACTACCAGAAGGATGTGGATGCTTTGTAGAGAAGACGTACAGAAAATACTGAACAAAATGTTGCCTGGTATGGAGGGCTTTAGCTATGTGGAAAGGTTGGTTAGACTGAGTTTGATTTCACTGGAATGCAGGAGGTTGAAGGGCGGCCTGATAGAAGTTTATAAGATTGTGAATGTATGGATAACGTGGAAAGAATGAGGCTTTTACCCAGGGTGGAGGAGTCAGTTACTAGGGGATACAGGTTCAAGGTGTGGGAAGGGGAGAGTTTACAAGAGATATGCAAGGCAAATTTTTCACACAAAAGGTGGTGAGTGTTTGGAATGCGCCGCCAGAGGAGATGGTTGAAGCAGATACATTAGCAGAATTCAAGAAGCACCTAGAAAAATACATGAAAAGGAAGGGAATCAAGGGATATGAATTCTGTAACTGAAAACAATTTTAGTATAGAAGGGCAGAATTTGGTCTAGATTTGGAGGGCTGAATGGCCTGTTCCTGTGCTGTATTGTTCTTTGTTCTTTCTTTTGTTCATTGTTCTTTGTCCAAAAGCAGAAAACCATCTCATGTTGGACATGATATTCTAAGGCTTGCAAGGACAGACTGGTGGAGCAAAATCAGCATGCCGCCATTCCAAATAGTCAACAGCATGTGTTGTTTCATATGGTCAACAGCATATTTTTAAGATGAGAGGAGAATGATTTATAAAAAACCTCAGGGCAACTTTTTCACACTGAAGATGATTTGTATGTTGAATGAACTCTCGGATGAAGTAGCAGATGCAGGTTTAGTTACAGCATTTAAAAGACATTTGGACAAGTATATGAAAAGGAAAAGTTTTGTGGGATTTGGCCCACATGCAGACAAATTGGACTAATTTAGTTTAGAAAATTTGCTTGGCATGGACAAGTTGGACCGAAGGGTCTGCATCTATACTATATGACTATTATTTTTGAGATTTATGTCTACATACAAGCAACACATCATCATTGAAACTCATATCAATCATACAGTCATGTATGTGGTAGGCAAATGTCATTTTGATTTGGTGGTAATCTTCTGTTAGTGCAGACGTCTGTTCTTGGATTTCCTGCAAAATAAGAGATTGAGATAAGACGGCAAGGAGGATCGATGAAGGTAGTATAATAAACATTGTCTACATGGATTTGGCATTTAACATTTGACAAGGTCCAACATGGCAGACTATTCAAAAAAGGTAAAAGTCCAAGGAATACAGGGTAATATGTTGAATTAGATCCAAAGTTGACTTAATAACAGGTAACAGAGGATAATGGTTAATGGCTACTCTTGTGCATAGAAAGCAGTTTCACGTGGTGTTCTGTAGAGCTCAGGCTTGAGACCCATCTGTAGATGATAGCTGTAAACTCCAGAATATTTCGATGGGTTGATAGAGTGGGCAGGAAAATGGCAGATGAAGTTCAACTTGATAAGTGTGAGATAACATTAGGGCGATCAAACAGCAAAAGGGTGCATACTGAGAAGGATAAATGAAGTGACAGATGTTGGTGTGCAAGTGCACAGGTCCCTAAACATAGTGGTGCAGGATGGTAAGATTATTAAAAAAAGGCATATGGAATGGTCTCCTTCATTGGCAGAGATATAGAATACAAAACTAGGGATATGATAATGAAACCAAATAAGACACCAGTGAGCCCACTCCTGGAGTATTGTGTGCAGTTTTGGTCACCATATTCTCGGAAGGACACAATTGCTTTGGAGAAAGTGCAGAGAAAATTTATTCGAATGTTGCCAGGATTGGAGAATTGTAACTATGATGAGAGCTTGGACAAGTTGGAGTTATTTTCATTGGAACATAGTCAGCTGGGGGAGACATCATTGTGGTATTCAAAATTGGGATGGGTAGAGATAACGTACACAGGAAACCCTGTTTCCCTGTTTCAAAAATCAGGTGTTACAGATTCAAGCTAAGTGACAGAATGTTTAAAAGAGGACATGAGGAAAATCTCTATTATGGAGAGGGTGGTAGATATCTGGAATTCTCTGTCTGTGACCTTAAACTCTTTTAAAAAGTACGTGGATTTGCACCTTAAGTGTGAAAAATTGTTGGACTAAGTGTCATGTGCAGGAAGACGCAGAAAGGGCATCTGGCTGTCTTTGGGTCAGTGTGGATAAGGTAGGATGAATGGCCTCTTTTTGTGCTGTATCATTTCTATAGTTCTATGGCTGTTTTTCAAATTTTGGAACACTTTTTCTCTTAAGATGGTAATTTGAGATTGACTGAAGACTGTTCAGGGTCAAATATGATGGATTAGCCTCTTTCAATTTACAGCATAATTTTTAGTGAGTGATATTTTGATCAAAGTATTCATTATCACATGGGTTACTTTTGATATCCCTTATCCCAGTATCAAGTTCATGTAGCGAGAACATGGAACAGTACAGCACAAGAACAGGCCCATTGGCCCACCAAATTTGTGCCATCCATGATGCCATTTTTAATTAATCCCATCTGTCTGCATATGATTTTAATCGACCTGTTATATGCCTGTTTGTGTACCTATTCAAAGGCTCCTCTGCTTTGCTAATGTATCTGCTTCTATCACCTCCCACAGCAGCTAAAACACTTGCCTTAAAATTTTTCCCTCTCACCTTAAACCTGTGGCCCTGATTATTTGACATTTCCACCCTGGGAAAAACCTCTGATTATTGACCTTATCATGCCTCTCATAATTTTATGCACTTCTCTAAGGTCACCCTTCAGTCTCCAGCGCTCTAGTGAAAACAATCAAAGTTTGTCCAACCCCTCCTCATAGCTAATACACTCCAATCTAGGCAACATTTTGGCAAGCCTCTTTTGATAGTGATTGCTGCCTCATCATTTCCTTAGTATATTTCTTCGTCCTTGGGCTCTGGGTACCGTTACCCGCCTCACTTGCAGTCACACTCTCTTTGCCCTGACCATTGACAACTCAAAAGACCATATTCTAAGGGGTGTGACCATCTCCCAGTATAAAATAACCAGATGGCTTCCGCTTTCTCTGAAATGTCCCAATGTCTGTTGTTGTGACAAGTCCCTGGGTGAGATACCCCAACCTATTAGAGCTCCCAATTTAGGGGGAATGAATTGGCTTCCTTTCTTTATTCCACCATTCCCTTGGTTTATCACAACAAATTTAATTTAAAATGTTTCCCTTTCCTTTCTCCCAGACTAAAGAGTTTTGATTTTAAAAGGAGCCATGCTTACCTGTGTTAACAAAGGGGCAAAATTATTATTTTCTAAAAACTATGAGAAGAAATAATATTGCAACACATGCACACACTTATCAGGAATAAGAAAAATCTCAAAATAATAGAGGTGCATAAAAAACGTCAGTCTCTGAGTCATTTGTGAAGAGTAGATAGTGGAACATTATAGCTAGTACTTGCGATGTTATTGCTAAGGTTGATAGTTAAACAGTTGGTTTCAAGATTCATGACTTTGCAGTTTGATTGAAATGCTTTTCTCTTAGTTCCTTTCAACAGTGACTGATTGACAGTGCTCAAACTGAACAGGAATCTTTTTCCTTTATTTGACTGCAATGCAGCAGTGTTTACTACCTTTCTTCAAAGCTGTGACCTTCACAGCACATTAGACCACATAAGAGAAAGTCAGGCCACTGATATAGATCAGGTTTGAAGCTCGCTTTAACCCCAATATTTAGCATATCACTTGAAAGGTAAAGCACAAACATGTTAGCAGGACATGGCTTACTGCTGAGAGGTGTTTGGGTAGTCATCCTTGTCATAGAGTCATAGAGATGTACAGCATGGAAACAGACCCTTTGGTCCAACCCATCCATGCCGACCAGATATCCCAACCCAATCTAGTCCCAACTGCCAGCACCTGGTCCATATCCCTCCAAACCCTTCCTATTCATATACCCATCCAAATGCCTCTTAAATGTTGCAGTTGTACCAGCCTCCACCACATCGTCTGGCAGCTCATTCCGTCCACGTACCACCCTCTGCATGAAAAAGTTGCCCCTAAGGTCTCTTTTATATCTTTCCCCTCTCACCCTAAAACTATATGCCCTCTAGTTCTGGACTCCCAACCCCAGGAAAAAGACTTTGTCTATTTATCCTATCCATGCCCTTCATAATTTTTTAAACCTCTATAAGGTCACCCCTCAGCCTCCGACGCTCCAGGGAAA